>NC_090737.1:3814252-4026752 GCF_036898095.1 Palaemon carinicauda
TTACTGTTATGTAAGCTTATAAAGAAAGTCTTTGTTATGTCTCTTGCTTTGTGTTCATATGTAAAAATGAACACATAAAAACACACGATCTTTAGATAGTATTTTGTTCAACCAAATTTTCATTCCATTGGATCTTTAAGGTTAATTTATTGTATATATTATAATTTCATTTCATGCCACGTGGCAGTTATGGAAACTGGTCTGCCATTTGTTTTACCAAACAAGAAAACAAAATACCTTTGAAGTATCTGATTTTGAAGGAAGGTCCGGCATTAAAAGTATAAAAACTGTAACTAAACTTTATTCATCGAGTGATTCTTTATGAAATATATATTTAATACAAAATTATTTTAAACATTAAACAATAGATATATTCATGACCAATCTAGAAAAGGCAGAAGTTGCAAGCAGTTTTTAAAAAATATATATTTTTACGAGTTTCTATCCCAGAAATCCAGTATATTACGAATGCCAATGAAAGAAGACACAATTTCTATGATATACGTTGTAAATTTCATTCATCATATTGAACACGTCTTGCACAAAATACCTTTGCCTAATTCACTAAGTTGAGATTTATTATTAGTAAAATTAGTTATGCTTTCTGTCAGTAGGTGTCCATACCATCGCAGGGTCCATAAATTTCTTAAATTATAAGCCTTAAATGGAAAATAAACATCTGTAAGTCATAAAAGGAAATAAATAGCTCATATTTCAAAATATTCAAAATTAGCATAATATAAAACAATTGGATGAACTCTTTAGTTATGTTTCCTTATTAGAAAATCTTCTGCCAGCAGAAATCTAGATTTATTTAATGTTTTAGGTTAAATGTAGCCTATAACTTTTTAGTGTTGAATGTTCATTATTTATTAATTGTAATTAATTATAAGATAATGTATTCCATTTATATGACCAGAAAATCAGTCCTTAAACAGAATAAGGAAACGCTTGTCAGTCAACTTTCTTGTTACTGTTCATAATTAAGTTATAAAATATAATTCCACGTTTACTGTACTGTCCATGGTGTATAAAAAAAATGTTAGTTTTATTTTAGAGAGTTTTATTTTATAATTCACAAGAGCAAATCGTAGATACGAAAATATATCATATTTTTTCTCGAGATTCTCGAAGACACCAAGTCAGTGTTGCCAGACATGGGAATTTATCCCTAGATTTGGGGATATTGAATGTCTGATGGAGATATTCTGTACCAATTTCTACGAAGAAGAAACAAAGATGAGTAAACCTTTATATTGTTGCAATTAGTTTTCTTACACTTATGTGAGGTACAGAGAGTAATTTCTATATTAGTAAAGCCTACAGGATCAGAAGAAAATATATTTGTGGAAATTGGAGATTTTTTTATCATGAGTTTTCGGGGATTTTTAGACTAACCTATCTGGCAACACTGCAGTGACTGCACCAAGTGAGTGAGACCAATTCCAATTTCCAACATGGCGACTTTGTCTTTGTTCCGGAAAGTTCACTCTTCTGGTCTTCCTTGCTAACCTTCAAAGATTAATCAAATGTAAGTTATTTCATATTTATTATCATATCATATACACAACATCCCTTATGCCAAATGCCTTTTCTTTATGCAGTGATTATTACGAAAGTATGGCCATGTGACCATGTCAAAGCTTGGCTATGAAGCCACAGAATTGTATGTCGTGCAAAATTCTCTTATTTTACGAAAATTGCTTTAGATTTTGTGCCAAGGTGAGGTTTAAACAAAGTGCCACTCTGAAATTAACCTGATATTTACATTATGCAACCTGTGGACATATTAACCATATTTTTTTCATGAAAATTATTTTGTAGTTTTAACCTGTTCTGATATCTACCACACTACGTATCCCAGTAGTGATGGGGTTCAAATTCGGTCCCTTGGTGGAAATGTGTTGACAGCGAAAATGAAAAATAGAATAGGTGAAGGTAGGGGTAGAATTTAAGGTAATTTTGTAGTGAATTACAGGGCAATGTAACCTAGGAAAAAAACTACTGTTTGGTAGGAAAGAACAAGAAAACTTAACACTAAATTATATTTCGTGTTACTCTTAGAATATTTTATTTTTCCCTGTTTCCTTTCCTCGCTGGGCTGTTTTCGCTGTTGGGTTCCCCCTGGGCTTGTAGCGTCCTGCTTTTCCAACTGGGGTTGTGGCTTGGCAGGTAATATTTGTTTTAACGTTGTTACCGCTTTTAGAATGATTTATTGTTAATTTGTTCATTTATTTATTTCCTTATTTCTTTTCCTCACTGGGCTATTTTTCCCTATTGGAGCCCATGGGTTCATAGCATCTTGCTTTTCCAACTAGTGTTGTATCGTGGCTAGTAATAATAATAATGTGAACCAACCCCTACTCAGTCACTGCATCCGAGGTAGCTCTATTGAGGACCGTTTTCGGTCCGTTTTCTATGTACCAATTCAGAATGGTCTGCTTCGCTTGCTTGATAACATTTTAATGCTCATTTGTTTCGTGCAGCGTTACTTCGATGTACCATTGGGCAGGTGATGAGGCCCACTATTTAAAGCATTCAGGGTGTATGTATGATGACTGTCATGCCCCATAACTCCCTTATTTTCAACCCCCTTATGTTAAGAATAGTTTTTATTATAAAATTATCTTTTAATGTTAGTTTTCTCTATATTTTAATTGTTCATATTTTTTTATATAGTTTATTTCCATAGATCCTTTCCTCACTGGGCTATTTTTCCCTGTTGGAGTCCTTGGGCTTATGGCTGGGTTTTCTTATTAATATTGTGTTCACTTATCATGGGCTTTTTACCCACATCCCCCTTTAAAAGAAAGTCTTATTGAATCTTTTTCATAAATTATTCTTTTTGGGCTGTACAGACTCTTGTGGACGTTTGTGTAAAAAGTGAACAAATACAGCTGCGATTTTATTATATTTAAGATAGCAAAATTTTTACGAAGCTTCAAAATAAATTTATCTAAATGAAAGTATGTTCGGAACCTCAATTTGGGTACCTCGCTAAATAGGCGTTACGTTGTGGTCTTACCGTGATTTAACTGAGGCCAAGTATTCCTCTTTAAAATGTACAGGTACACTAGGTTAAGAAATTTCACATCCTTGGAGACACCTGTTATCTTGACAAAACCTTAGGTTGAATAGTTTCACAGATGCTGATATATATTTCACTATAAGTCATTAGATAACATCGTCGCTGGCTACGATTAACAAATCTGAGTAAGTGTAAAGGTTGAATAGAATAGAAACAAAGGTTGTTCTGTTATAGAGATTAGACGTTGTCAGGTTTCGTCCAAAGGAAAAGCTTAAGGTTAAGTAGGTGAATTAATTTTGGTATTGTTGTGTATTACAGGGCAATGTAACCTAGGAAAAAAATTACTTTTTCTTATAGAAAAGATTACTCTCTCTTCGAAAAACACACTTTCCCGTCGCTAATGAATAGTTTCAGAAATATATATATATATCTATCCTACAATAATGGGTGACCCCCAGTGGGAACTCGGGGTTTTGGGTGGGGAAACTATATATAATCGTAAAACGGGCCTTTTCTTCTCTACACATTACCTTCTTGAATGTATAATAAACGGAGGAACATACAAAACATTATACAGTAAATGGATAAACTTTGGAGGCGCCGTTGCAAAGACTATGTCTCACGAAAAAATACAGTAACCAGTGCTGCCAACGTGTAATGTAGATCAAATGTTAACGTATCATGCTAACATTAGCAGTGTATTTCATTTAATTTTTCTCATTCTACTTGCCCGTTGTAGACGCTCTTGTATGTACGTTTGGACATAGCAGGTTTCGACTTTCTGCGCAAAAAACCCGCCTCCCTGCGCAGAGACACTTCCCCCACTAATAGGATTTCTTCTTCTCTAATCGTGAAATGTAACTGTTCGTCTCTCTACCAGCTCTGTTCAAGTCTATTACTTGATTAGTATTGTAATACCCTCGTATACATATTACGTTTGACCCCAGTATTACTCGTTTTATTATCCAATACCTTATAAAATCACCTCTTTTTATATACCCATCAAATATTATTTATCATACATTCCATTTTATCTTCATACATTACTTTTATACATTTTATTACCTTGTCACTCCCATATTTCACATAAATACTTGGTGGACAAGTTTCCCATTCTGTTCATTCATGTTTACTCTGTAGACTCCGTTGCTTTTCCGTTAACCAATCACGAACCCATATGTACGTGAAGTTTGCACGGGGGGGTTAAAATTTCCCAACCCCCACCTTCCAACAAGCCCTTTTCCGTGGAAACCTTTGCCCAAGTCACGTCTTTGTTAGTTCAAGTGTCGTCTTTTGCGTATTTTACGATCTAAGTATTAGAAAATTGTAACGTCTTCAGTAATACATACTTGAAACTATTTTGGTGTATTCCAATGTTGATAATTTTCTTAATTCACGCAATGTAATATACCAACTTTTACTGTGTTCCAAGTGCAGTTCTAATCTAAGGCAAAACAGTTAAGACACCACAGTCTCGGTCACAATACCCCTGTGACCCCTAAGTTACGTCGTCACGGTCATAATAGTAAGTCATTAATTTCTTTAACTTTAATGTGTTAGTTTTATTATATTTTGTTAGAGTGCAAAGCGCGGCATTACCAATTGTCAATGCATACGAGGGTGATGTTTTGTCTTCCTGTGATCGTAAGTGAGGAACAAGAACCATTATAATGTTAGCGTGCACAGCTCAATATTACCGCGTGCCAGTACATACGAGCTTGATGTTTTATTTTCATGCGAGCGAAGCGAGCTAATGGCGAAACAAGAACCATTATATATAATGTTATCGTAACAGTACTGACGTTACCGTAACGTGAGTGAAGTGATATAAAGGTCATTACATTGGGTTTGTGACCTGGGAACCCCTAGGGTAGGTTAGGTGGGTTTGTTAGGTTCTGTACCCTTTTTGTACTTTTTTATATATTGTGTAAAGCGTATATGGAGAAATTCTTTAAAATATACATGATAACATTACCGTATCATTACTAACGTTAGTAATGCCACCGCAACGTTGGTAACGATGTCTATCACCGTAATGTTGGTAACGCTGTGTATCGTTGGTAACATTGCTAATGTTATCGTTCGCAGTACATACGTGGTGACACCGAATTTGAACAAGTGCTTATATTTAAAAATTTTAACACAACATATGACAACAGTGATTATATTTAACCATTTCAACAGAAAATATATGTTTTCCTGTAGAAAAAAACGTGATTTAACCGGTTTTCACCTTAATTTCATCCGTAATAATAGCAACCAGTTTGGCAACTTAAAGTTAGTTGAATTGGTTGATCTGTTTGTTTGCGGTTGAAATGAAGGTCAAATTCGGTTAAAACACGTTATTTACTATAGGAAAACTTATGTTTTCTGTTCGAAATCACACCCTGTAATACAATACAAATTTACCCAACCCCCTAATGCTAAGAATAGTTTTTTTTTTTTTTTCTTTTTTCTATTTTTTTTAATTACAAAAAGATCTGTTTTAAAGTTACTTTTCTCAATATATTTTAGTTGATCATAACTATTTGTATAGTTTAGTTTCTGTAATCCTTTCCTCATTGGGCTATTTTTCCCTGTTGGAGCCCTTGGCCTTGTGGCAGAGTTTTCGTATTGATAGACTTATGGGCTCTCATACCCCTTGAAAAAAAGTCGTATTGGATCCTTTTCATAAATAATTATATTGGGCTGTACAGACTCCTGTTGACGATTGTATAAAAAGCGAACAAATACAGCTGTGATTTTTTTATATTTAAGATAGCAAAATTTTTACGAAGCTTTAAAATAAATTTTTCTAAATGAAACTATGTTCGGAACCTCAATTTGGGTACCTCGCAAAATAGGCGTTACGTTGTGGTCTTACCGTGATTTAACTGAGGGCAAGTATTCCTCTTTAAAACGTGTAAGTACAGTAGGTTAAGAAATTTCACAACCTTGGAGGCGCCTGTTATCTTGACAAAACCTTAGGTTGAATAGTTTCACAGATGCCGATATATATTTCAATATAAGTCATTAGATAACATCGTTGCTGGCTACGATTAACAAATCTGATTAAGTGTAAAGGTTGAATAGAACAGAAACAGGTTTTCCTGTGATGCAGATTAGACGTCGGGTTTCGTCCAAAGGAAAAGGGTAAGGTTAAGTAGGTGAATTAATTTTTTCAAGTGGAATCAAGTTTCCAGGAAAAATATGATAGGATATTGTTAAGCATGAACAATGATTTAAGGGGTCAATAAAAGTACAGTACTTGAGTACTGTGGGCTACATACTAAGTTAAATTGTCTATGAACGGTGCACAGGCTATACTGTATGCCAAAGTAATGTAAACTGATGGCCCTTGAAATTTTGAAAGTATTGTCTTTGTTAAAAATATGCCATTAAAAGAAAAAATGGTAAAAATCCTGGAATAAATGTTGCCAGGCATTTACTGTTTTAAAAACAGATATATTGACCTGAAGGACAATATTACAGTCACCAATCCCTAAAAGATAATAAAAAAGTAAGGTAGCAATTCTGGTCAACTGTATTTTACTGAAATACGGCTGAGAATAGTAAATTTTTCGTAGCATTTCCAATTAAAATTACGGGTTTTAGTGTACTTTTAAGTATTGTAACTATATAAAATTTTAAAAAATCAACTTGATAAATTTTTATATGTAAGGATAACTTTCCATGGTATCAATAACATTTCCTTAATCTGTACCCTTCATCGTCTTTGTGAGTTATTTCAGAAGTAGGTTTGATAAGGGTGTCATGCTAATTTTATATCTATTTCAAAGTGACATAACTGCTTGTTTGACATAGCAAGAATCAAGATGAAACCATTAGGTTCACTACAAGTTTTATTGAACCATTTAATGCCTACATTTTCAAAGTGTCTTACATGGTAAAGTTAACCTTGTGTAACAAATTAATTTAGTCTTAGTCTGTTTTTCATCATTTTAACCATCAGTTGCTTTTTTATAAGGTAATGTATCTGGTGTCAGTTCCTGTATCATCTGGAGAGATGCACACCTGAATGTTAGGGCAAGCCCAACGCACTGTGGTGCCCAGCCCAAGTAAATGGATTAAGCTCTTTGTCCCTGCCTGGTATCAATCTGCCGCCATGTGAATGCTAGGCCAACGAGTTACCGCAGTACTAGCCAGGAGGTAAGTTATTGATGTAGCTCTTGAGAAACTTATCACTTTCATTGAATAATTTTCTTGTAGTTTCCATTGTTAATTACTAATATGCAACTGTGGATTAGCCAAAATTGGTCGGGTTGAATGATTTGTACCTTATAACTTGTCATGATGCTGTTACAGTCACACACTGTAGGCTACAATAGTGGAGCCATTGTGAAATTCTGTTGGCTATAAAGTTATGTATGCTAAGTACTACACGTTTTGAAAGCCATCATGTACCCTTTTTTTTGGTGGGGGGGGGTGTTTGTAGATTTTTGTTGTCAGATGTTGTTACTGGTGAATATGGGAAATGTTCCAGAAAATGTTAAAGCTATCAAGCCTGGATTGAGTCCTACTATATCAAGGCTGAGTTCTTGTGAGAAGTGCAATTCTGTACTACACAGCATAGTTAAATGATTAGGGAAAGACACACAAATGTTTACCCAAATTATATAATTCTTGTGATATTTATCTCTGCCAGTGAAGTTGAAAGGCAGTTATGCTTCTGCCCCTGTATGTTTGTTTGTTTGTTCGTGAACAGCTTCCTGGCCACAATATTAATCGTAGAATAATGAAACCTGCAGGGATTGTTATGTAAAAAACTGGAAATGATTCGGTTTTGGATGGTCAGGGTCACTGTCGAGTAAAATGTCCAATTCATGTAATCAACCATAACTTTGGACATCGTTGTCACATAGACTTCAAACTTGGTTTATAAGTGTATGAAACTCCACGCCAATTAATACATGTTAAGGTCAAGGTTGCGAAATAAGCTGCCAAGGGGGAGGTCGGCGTTCTTATTGAGTGTCCCTCTAGTTAGTCATTGAGATAAGTAGTTCAATATTGTCAGTTTGCTACTTTCTTGACGCTTCCTAAAGCAACTGTAGTGTTCCCCCTCATATTTGACTGGCTGTTGAGTGACCTTAGGCCAGAATGGCCAGCCGTATGGCCCAAATTCTCTAAAAGCTAATGCTGTGCTTTTGCATGAGTTTCATACCCTAGGGTAAAGTGCAAATGATCAACAGTAGGAAAGGCTCATTTGTTATCGAAAATATTTCCATTGAATTATAGATTTAATTTAAATCAAGATATTTATAACCTGAAACCTCGGAAGGGATTAAGTTTTCCTATACTCTTGGCTCGAATATGGCCATTCAACTTATGCTCCTGTTGCGTAAAACATTAACAATTGAACATATTTCATGTGAATGTGTGAAAAAGTGATGTCATGTATTGATCTCAAATCACTTAATCTTTTTTTTTCAATCAACATATGTCTTGTCAATTGTAACCTTTCAAGATTGCATTATTTTCTCTTCATGTAAGAACAAACATCCAAACCAGTCTCATATGAGCTAATGTATTGAAATCATTATTACGTTAGATTTAATTATTTTCTCCACAAGAACAAACCCCAAAATTAGTCCTGTACAAGCTATAGATTGGAGTAAATAGTTTGGTTGAACTATGTTTAAACTACCAGACATTTATCTATGGTTACTTTCTACTAGGTAGAAAGAATGGAAGACATTAGCCATGGTAAACAGCTCTTATAGGAGAAGGACACGCCAATATCAAATCATTGTCGTAAGGATAGAAGATACTTTACCCATGGTAAGCAGGTGTTATAGAAAACACTCCAATATTAAATCATTGTTTTCCAGTCTTTGGTAGTGCCATAACCTCTTTACCATGGTCTTCCACTGTCTTTATTTAGATTTCTCTTGTGTGAAGGTACACTCAGGCATACTATTCCTTTTTAATTTTCTTTCCTCACTGGGCTATTTTCCAGTTGGAACCCTTGGGCTTATAGCATCCTGCTTTTCCAACTAAGGTTGTAGCTTAGTAATAATATGGTGCATTGCTCCCAGCATCTAATTATTACCTCTCCCTGGCGTACCCAGGTCATCTCGGATAGTTGATTTAAAGAGGGAAGACGGTATTAGAAAGGAAATGAGGAAGTGGGTAACCAAGATATCAGATTTTTTATTTGTAATGAACACAGTGTTGGTTAAATTAAGTATCGAATTTAATATAACTCCCGTGTATAGAGCAATATCATTGTTTAATCCATTTAAAAAAGGAAATTAATAGATTGAGTGTTGTATCGGATATTTCTATGATTTCTGAATAAGACAAAAAAAAAAATTGTATTTTTTAATGCAAATCGACCGTGAAGTGTATAGAGTCCAATAGATTTGAAAGGTATTATGAGGACTAGACTGAGAATTGTCCTAAGGCATTCACTGAGGTCACCTTTGGTAACAGAACCACAATTTCAACAGCAGTTTCAGCTCCGACCTCAGTGAAGGGTAACAGAAAGGTCATGATCGACTACTATGTTGGGTTATAAAAGGGACAAACTGGTTTCTCAACCCTAATACCTGATATTTTGGCCAAGTATCATAACAAGATAGAGCTTCTGTATTTGTTATTAATATACAGAAGGTCCTCAACTTAATGAACAAACATTCAGATTGACAATTCCAACTGAAATCATAAATTTTAGATAGTGACAAAAGTTCATTAGGAAATTAAGTAATAAAACAATATTTGTTTACTTTTGCAGCTGAAAATTGTAGCCATGCGAGTTGAGTGAATCCTACATTAGGCCAAAATTTAATATAATTTGAATCATCAGCAGCCTTCTGGAACCTGTTAAGTTTGTTAATTGAGGTCATTTTCTACTATTTGAAAGGCCCAAGATTGAAAGATAATAAAGGATAAGGTTATTTTTTATACAAATGTGTTCAACTATATTAATACTGCAATTTAAAACTAATGATTTTATGTGAAATTTGCAGATGGAGTCTTTCAAGACAACTTGTTTTCCCTCATGAGGGTGGATTCTCAACTGACCTTTTTGGGTCCAATAACTCCATAATTAAAAGCCCATATACTGTATACTGGGGCTCATACCAGCATTAGCAAGAAGTAAATGCCACGCCAAAATACAGGTGGAGAAGAATTGCCCAAGTAAGTAAAAAAGAAATTTCCTTTTTTCATAAACCCTGCAGTCTTATCCTTGGTATCCTTTCTCTCGTACCATATTTCAGTGATAAATTAGGAAAGCTTTTTCAACAGGGGCTGTTGTTTAGCTAGCAATAATAATTGTGTTAGGTGTTGGAAGTAGTTAAATCCATAGTTACCATAATTACAGGAGTTCATACCTGCATTAGCAAGAAGTACATGTCACGCCAAAATACAGTTGGAGAAGAATTGCCCGATTAAGTAATAAAGAAATTTCCTGTAGTCTTATCCTAGATATCCTTTCTCTCGTGCCAGATTCCAGTGATAAACTAGGAAAGCTTTTCCAACGGTGCCTGTTGTTTAGCTAGTAATAATAATCCTGTGTTTGATGTTAGAAATGTTGAGTATGTATGGGTTTTGGAACAGGGTAACTCTTGTTCTGTATGTTTGGAAATATACAGATCAGTATAATTTCTACAAGGTAAAATTGCTAATACTTCCCAAAACTGTGAGGGGTTTAAAACAATTGCACATGAGACCTTTTTGCTTTCATATTTGGGTAGACTTTATTGAACCTCAACATGGCCATCACTGCCTGCTTTTAGTGTGGGATTCAGCAATGGACTTTTTGAAGTAATTTAAACACAAATTTGTTCCGTAACTGGAATGCAAACCATGCTATTTAATAGGGGTATTACTTTTGGCGTAGCTGAAATGACGAGCCATTTGTTTTTAACGTGGGTTTACTACCCACACCACTAGTTAGGGAGGGTAGCTTGCTCCCCTCCTCTCACACGTGTGCTTGAGCCCACTTTGCTCTTGGCTCGGATGGTAGTCGGACGTGTCCGCTTTCGTCCTCGCCGTCGTTTGGCAGCCATTTAGTGCTTTTTTTTTTTTTTGTGAAGATGGCCTCTGCGAATATGCGCACCTGTCTTGGGTTTCCCGACTGCCCCTGTGGAACATTCATGTTGGTGGTCAAGACCGATCCTCACGCCCTTTGCCCTTCCTGTTGGGGCCAACGGTGTGATAGCAATAACAGAATAACAGGTGTAGGGAGTGGTCTACCCCCCAGTGGGAGAGGTTTTCGGGACGACAAGAAGTCCAAATGGGATATTTCTCCTTCGAAGGTTTCTTTGAAAGGAGAAAAACCCAAGGCCTCTTCTTCCGTTGCCCAAACCTCCTCTGAAGCTCCCACTTGGTCAGTCTCTTTCGAGAGACTGTCGAGTGGTAGCGTAGGCCGGTGTACTATTTACCAAACTCGGGGCTCGAGAGATGACGTTGCTCCCCCCGGGGGAGGATATGTCACTAATCCCCCTTTTTGAGCTTTGGGGCTTCAGGGTATGCCCTCCAAGGAGGTTTTACTTGACTACATCTGATTGGGTGCCACTGTCAAGCAGTGGGTGGTCTTTTTGTCCGGTGACACTTCGTCCACGTCTTTTTGTCCAATGTCTTTTCGTCCGATGGACGTTTGATCCAACGACATTTAGTCCAATTTCTAAAGAAAACTAGCGTTTCAAGGGATTGTTATTACCATTTACTTCAGTTCTGTGTTAAAAGTTTAGACCTTATTGGATTTTATTATAAAGTAATTTGATCCTTTTCTAATTACTCCATTTGTCATGCTTAACGTTCTCTTTTTCCATCTGTCTTTAGTATGGTACTATATATATATAGTGAGCTGCAAGTTTAGTACTACAGTTTCTGAATCTGCCTATCCCGAAATGGCAAAGATCGTACCACTAACGAAGAAGAAAAGAAAAGTAGTAGATGAAAGCAATTACATCTACGATTTTCATTCAATAATACAAAACTTGGAAAAGAACACTGGAGGTATGAGAAAAAGAAGCTGTGTTCAGTGCGCCTTCACACGGTTATGGAACACAATGTACCCAAAATTTATTTATTCTTCATCCCGCATATTTAGATGCATTACAAGCTAGAAAAGCAGTTGCTGAAATTAAGGAAGAAGCGATTGAAATCATAGCAGTAAGTTCGCGTAGTATATTATCAAGAGAGTTTACAGAGATAACTGAAAATACTTGTTCCCAGCTCCCTCGCGTCCATGTACTTTAAAAGACTATTCAAAGGTGCCGACAAAAGCATTCCGGATTCCCTGCTAATCCAGTGGCTAGACATGGATTTGAAATCCCTGACGAATACGGTAAACTTGATAATGGTGATCAGTTTCTAAGATGTTGTTCAGGCATCGAAGATCATCAAAGAATTCTTATATTTGCACCAGAAAGAGCTCTCGAAGATATACCATCATATTGTCATTGGGCATGTGATGAGACAAAAAATTGTGCCGGAACAGTGGTATCAACTATTTTGCATTCAGGTACCAGTTAATGGTAGCAGTTTCCCTAGGGTCTTTACATTACTGCAGAATAAAACTCGGCAGACATATGAATCGGTTTTCGATCAATTGAAAATTATGCAACCTAATGTAGATCTAATTAATCTCATGGCAGATTTCAAAGTTGCGATTCCTAAGACATTTAATTCATTATTCCCTAATTCATCTATCGGTGCATGTTTGTTTCTTTTGGGCAGCCCATATTTAGAAAATTTGTTGATCTAGGTCTCAAAGAAAAAAATAACAAACACTGAATTCTGTCTTAAAGTAAGATTTTTTTCAGTATTACCATTTCTCCCTACTGAAGATGTTGAAGAGGCCAATGAGGAATTGACAGACGATGACAAAGTACCTTCCAAAATATTTGCTCACTTTGATGTGACTTACATGGGAGTCGTAAGAGGGCGTGGTGCGAGAAGAAGAAGAGATCCACCTATTTTCCCATTAGATGTATGGAATGTTAATGAGCGTATTCTTCAAGATTTACCCAGCACAAACAATGCTGCAGATGGGTTTCATTCCGCTATAAAATGTTCAGCGGGTTTAATTTTCTATTGGGCAAGTTATGGATTGAATTGGGTTTTTTCTTTTATGTTTTATGAATTGAAACGATTTCAAATTGGACCAAAAGTTCATCGGACGAAAAGACATAGGACAAAAAGACGTGGACGAGGTACAGTATTGTCGGACGAAAAGTCGTTACACACTGTCAAGCAATCGCCGTCACCAACAGAGGTTGATCCTCTGTCTCTTGTCGACGGTGTGGTGTCAGGTATCCAATGCGGTATCACCCATCACCTCTGCCTCTTCAAACCTTACGGTAGCTGATGGCTTAGTTTCTCCCGTTCCTGTTCAACCATCGAGGGAGAAACTAAGTCCAACAGTCTCTCCTGCTAGTGTTTCTTCCCCTCGGAGGAGTTCACTTACAGAGACTCCTCTTCGGAGGACTGCAGAAGGTCAGCTCACTGACCCTACGGCCCCCAGAGCGCGCATTCGTCGCAAGGCTCGCCTTCCTCTTCGCCAGAGAGGCCTTCCTTCACCTGTGGTGAGGAGGCGCCTCTTCGGTTCAACATCTTCGATGCAGTCCCCCGCAGAGGAGCCTTGACATCGATCACCAATCACTGTTTCTGCATTGGTCCTGGACCTCTCTGCAGATCGTTCGCGATCTCCTTCGGTGGAAGATCGTCCTTTTAAAGGACACGTCGACCTTCCACCCGACAGACCTGCCGACCTGCCATCACCGGTCTTATATAAACCTAGCAAGGTTTCTTCTGTGCACGGTAAGGTGCGCCAACCAGATACGCGCTATGCGCCAACGAAACCTGACGAGCGCGCTATAGTAGCTTGTCAGGCCCCGTCAACAAACCCTAACACAGGACATCAAGGGCGTATGCGCCAACACGCACATACTTCCCAACAGGAGTCCAGCTCTTCTACGCGCTATGTACGCATTCATGCACATATGCGCCCACATTCTCCTGCGCGCCAGGCCTTGCCTGAGCCTAAGCATACGCGCTTACGCCCAGCTGCGTGTCAACCCTCACCTGCGCGCCAGCTCTCTCCCGCGCCAGCACTCACACCCAGTGGTTATTTCTCCTGCGCACCCACGATCTCCTGGTCTGGGCTCTACTGGGAAGTCAACTATAGTGACTTCTCCCTTGTTCCAGCGCTCGCCATCGCCCACACGCATCCGCGAGGATACGCTCGCGCACTCGCCCATCCTCTCTTACAGGTTCACGCCCACATTCTAACGCGCACCCACGAGCAGCACAGGCTTCAACTGTGCGCCCGTGCGCTAGGGGTCTTTCTTCTGTGCGCGCCCTACGACTGGTACAGGCACGCGCGAACTCTCCCGCGCACTCGACACCTTGATCCTGCGCGCCCACAGTCTCCCGCACGCGCTCCTGTGCGTCATCAGTCTCCCGCGCACGATTCCTGGTATTCTCCCTCACGCGAGCACCATTACTCTCCCTCGCACGAGCGTCAATATCTTCCCGCGCGCGAGACTGCTGAACTACGAACGGCAAGGTCGCCATAGCCTCATTCCCCTCCCCGCAAGCGCATACCAGCGCGCATTGTGGGTGAAGGGAAACATCTAGAGATGTCCAGGATCCCAAAGCCTTTTCAGGCAAACCCACCAATGATGAGAACTCCTCCCAGGGATCCTTCAATCCCTGTCCCTTCAAGGGGTATGTCTGACAGCGCGTCTGTCAGCCAACAGCCCTGGTTCGGTGCACTGATTAGAGCCATAACACAGGCGGTCAAGCCTGTCTTCTCTGAATTGGGGCACAGATCCTTGGCTGCTTATACCCCTTTGAAGAGAAAAAGAGGAGTTCCAGACGCGGTAACTTCTCCAAGGGCAAAACTGACTCCACGCAAGCCTTCGAAGCAGGTTCCTTCTTTCCCCCAGACTCACTCTCCTTCCCTTACGGAAGAAGATTTTCCATCCTCGGGAATCACGCGAGGAGAGACTTCCCCCCATCTCACCAATGAGGGAAACCTCTCCTCGCGTCGAGATGTCTTCTCACGTGGGGACTGAAAGGAATATGCCATCCTCGTCAATGTTGGAGTCCTACATCCTTCCCAGGAAGGAATCTAAGGAGACTAAAACATTACTGAAGTCTTCTACTAGGACTAGGATGGAGCCAGCTAGCCACTCGGGGAACATCCGCAACTCTCCCCAAGAAGAGCCTTTGGGGAGAGGAGACTTCGCTGCAAGTCCTACATCAGGAGGAGACCAGCAAGAGTCAGAACATGCGTTTTGGCAAGTTCTGACTCTGAGGGCTCTCAACAGGTTTTCCGACCCAGAGATCCCTCCTCGAGAGGGCAAGGACACGGTCTTGGACCGTGTCTTTGGTACTCAGAAACCCTCCAAGACCAGTGCAGCACTGCCCTGGTCTCAAGGGGTTAAGAGTACCAGGGACAAGATCTCTCTACAGCTCTCCAAGATATCCTCCTCCAACCATTCCAGTGCCACCAACAAGCTCCTTCCACCTCCTCGCGTACAGCAGAGGAAGTACTTCGAGATCCTTAAGGAGCCTTGTTTAGCTCTTCCCCTTCACCACTTGCTGGAAGAGCTTACCAGGGGAGTCCCTCTTGAGAGACACTCCAACCGGCAGGTCTCATTTCCTGCAACCAAGATCCTTAACCAGGAGAAAGTTGCGAAGTGCGCTATGCAAGCCACTTCGTGGCTCGACATCTGGTTGGGGGACCTTAGGTATCCTGATACGTTCTGAGGATTTCTCCAAATAATGTACCAGGAAAGCTATGGAGACCTTTCTTCTCTCAGGTACACGCACGATCGAGTTTCTGGCCCACCAAGTCTTGAACTTGTGGGCAAATACCATTCTGAAACGTCGGGATGCAGTAGCTGAGAGATTTCATCAGAAGGTCGCTAGAACCGAGATCAATAGGCTCAGACATTCCTCTCTAGGGGGATCCATCTTGTTTGAGCGTAAGGATGTGGAACAGGCCGCTGAAAGGTGGAGGAAGTCTGTGCAAGACTCCCTCCTTCATAGGGCTTTAACATCTAAACCCTATAAGCCTCCAGTACCACAGCAGTCCCGTCCAGTCGAGACCGCTAAAACGACGACAGTCGCGAAGACCGTGGAGTCTAAGCCCTTTCCTGTCAAAGGAAGGAAAGACAAAAAGTCCTCCAGGAGAGGCAAGAATCCTAGAGGGAGCAGCTGAGGCCATAAACGCTAGGATAGGCAGTCCCCCTGCATGTCCACCAGTGGGGGGATACCTACAAAGTTGCTCAAACAAGTGGAAGCAACTCTGGGCCGATTCCTGGACAATCTCTGCGATCAGTCTAGGATATCGCGTCCCGTTCATAACATCTCTACCTCCCTGACAACGAATCCAGTGTCATTGAGCTCCCTTGCCATGGGATCGGCAAGGGGGCAAGCCTTTCTGGCAGAAGTCCTGACCCTGTTAAAGAAGGGCGCTCCCCAAGAGGTCCTCGACGAATCTCAAGGCTTCTTCAGTCGACTCTTTCTTGTAAAGAAGGCTTCTGGAGGCTGGAGACCAGTCATCGACCTCTCAGCTCTGAACAAGTTTGTCAAGCAAACTCCGTTCAGCATGGAGACGGTGGACATGGTCAGACTAGCAGTAAGACTGCAAGACTTAATATGCACACTGGACCTAAAGGACGCGTACTTCCAGATCCCAGTCCATCCGTCTTCAAGGAAGTACTTAAGATTCAGCCTAGACAACAGAAAGTACCAGTTCAAGGAGCTGTGCTTCAGTCTCTCCACAGCACCACAAGTCTTCACCAGAGTGTTCACCCTAATATCATCTTGGGCACACAGGATTGGCATCCGTCTCCTCCGTTATCTGGACGACTGGTTAATCGTAGCAGACTCGGTGTCATCCCTTCTTCAACACCGAGACAAACTTCTGAGACTTTGCCAAGATCTGGGGGTCATGGTAAATCTCGAGAAGTCCTCACTGCTTCCCACTCAAAGACTGGTATACCTAGGAATGATTATAGACACCAATCTCCACAAAGCTTTCCCATCAGACAACAGGATAGCAAGGCTGAGGAAGGTCGCAAGACCTTTTCTCAGACGAGAACTTCTTCCAGCTCAATCGTGGTTACGTCTCCTCGGTCACCTTTCATCGCTGGCTCGTCTAGTTCCCAAAGGTCGCTTCAGGATGAGATCCCTCCAGTGGCAACTCAAGTCCCGGTGGAATCAATGGTACGATTCCCCGGACATCCAGATCCCCATGGGACCTGCGGAACTGACGGATCTCCAGTGGTGGGTGGCAGACGAGAACCTACGAAAAGGAGTAGATCTTTTCGTCTTCCCCCGGGATTTGATGCTGTTTTCAGACGCTTCAAAAAAAAGGGTGGGAGCCCCATGTGCTGCACCACACAACCTCAGGCCTCAGTCAGAAAAGTACCTCCATGTAAATCTCCTAGAGAGGAAGGCCGTCTTTCTGGCCCTTCAACAGTTCTAACAGTACCTGGCAAGTCACTCTGTGGTGGTAATGAGCGACAACACCACAGTAGTGGCCTACATCAACAAACAAGGAGGTACTTTTTCGCAGCAACTATCCCATCTAGCAGTAGAGATACTGAGATGGGCTGAAGTCCACTCGATACCACTATCGGCACACTTCATTCCGGGCAAAAGGAATGTGCTCGCCGACAATCTGAGCAGAGCTTCTCTGATAGTGAGTACCGAGTGGTCTTCGGATCATCTAGTAGCCAACAAAGTCCTGGCTTTGTGGGGTTCTCTGACTGTGGATCTTTTCGCAACGGCCCTGAACTTCAGGCTCCCGCTGTACTGCTCCCCAGTCCCAGACCCCAAGGCTCTCTGGCAAGATGCTTTCCAGCAACGGTGGGACAACATCGACGTTTTCACCTTTCCCCCGTTCTGTCTGATGAGGAGGGTACTCAACAAGACCAGAACATCGGTCAATCTTTCAATGACCCTCATAGCTCCGCTATGGCATCACGCGGAATTGTTCCCATACTTTCTGCAACTCTTTACAGAGCTACCAAGAAAACTCCCTCCACGACACAATCTACTCAAACAACCACATGCCAACATCTTTCACAAAGCCATAGCTTCGCTTCGGCTTCACGCCTGGAGACTATCCAGCATCTCCTCTCTGAGAGAGGATTTTTGCAACAAGTTGCTGTCAGGATGTTTGGACACCTGCGAAAGTCTTCGGCAGCAGTCTAGCAGGCAAAGTGGAAAGTCTTCTGTGGTTGGTGTCGTGGAAGGGGTATCTCTCCAGTCGATGCCACTATGCCAACAAAAGCAGAGTTCCTCGTGTATTTGAGGGAAGAAATGCGCCTTTCAGTCTCGGCAGTGAAAGGCTATCGCTCAGCCTTAAGTCTAGCCTTCAGACTGAAAGGAATGGACATTTCTTCATCGCTAGAACTTTCTCTACTCATACGTAGTTATGAACTTACCTGCCCTCAGTCAGAAGTGAGCCTCCCCCATGGAACGTGGTTCGAGTTCTCAGGTCTCTTAAGAGACCTCCCTATGAACCATTACGCCAGTTATCAGATCGCCACCTAACCTGGAAGACTGTATTCCTGCTAGCTTTGTCTCGGCCAAGCGAGTCAGCGAACTTCATGATCTCTCGTATTATATCGCCCATTCAAGGGGATGGGGGGAGGTAACGTTCAGCTTCATCCCTGAGTTTATTGCTAAGACTCAGAATCCTGGAGTGGCGGATCCTCGATTCGACTCCTTCAGGATTTCTAGTCTCCGTTCTGTAAACGATGACCCAGACCATCTCTTACTATGCCCAGTACGGAGCTTGAGGCTGTACCTCAAAAGAACAGCTGCAGCCCGTCCTCATGTGCCAGCTCTATTCATCAGCACAGGAAGGACTAAGAGGAGGGTCACCAAGAACACCATCTCTGCGAATGTAGGGTCATTGACCTGGCCTTGAATCCAGACCCTCCTCCATCACGTCGCCCTAGAGCACATGATGTCAGGAGCATAGTTATGTCCCTGGCCTTCAAAAGAAATTTTTCAGTGATGTAGGTTCTTCAAGTGGGGGTGTGGAAACGTCTAACAACATTCACATCCCACTACCTGCAAGACGTGACCCACAGGAGACTCGATATGTTTGCTATCGGCCCTGTGGTGGCTGCACAACAGCTGGTTTAAAACATGAAGCTCCTTATTGGACAAGTAGCAGAAGGTTGAGGGCATTATTACCCGGTTTAAGTCTGCCTGAATGAAAAGGTTTGACTGGCCCTTATTCTTTTCTTCATCATCCCCTCTCTTGGGGAAGGCAGCATCCTGGGTTTTCTGCATAGCTGACCTTAAACCACTGTAGATAAACCATGCTCCCTTGTGTTCCTAGCATTAATATTAATACTGTTACGTCCCCATACCCTAATGAGGTGGTATTGGGAGAGTCCTAGTCTACAAGTTTCCATCTAAAGAATTTCAGAACAACTTCCTAGGACGAGTCACACTTCATACCTTCACACACAGCTTGCGTAGGTCGCAGTCCTTGCGTAGCAAGGTTTTAGCGAGGTGCGGGGACTCCTTATTTTTTGGGTGCTTACACACTCAAATAACGAGCCCTCGGGCAAAGCCAAAAGCCAGACTGGCTGGGACGTCCACCCTTCCTAATGGGTGAGTCACCCCTATTAAATAGCGTGTTTTGTATTCCAGTTACGGAACAAATGACAAATTGGTAGATAATTTGTATTTTTCCTAACTACAAACCTTTGCTATTTATTCAAACTTGCCCGCCAGCCCTATCCCCCTTGAAGTCCTACCTCCAAGCAAAGTGAGCTCAAGCACAGGTGTGTGAGGTGGGGGGGTAGCAAGCTACCCTCCCCTACCCCCGCTAACTAGCGGTGTGGGTAGTAAATCTTCGTTAAAAAGTAATGGCTCGTCATTTCAGCTACGCCGAAAGTAACACCCCTTTTAAATTGCTAAGGTTTTTATAGTTAGGAAAAATACAAATTATCTACGAATTTGTCATGTTTGATTAAAGTTGTATCAATTCTTTCCAAAGTTCATGAGCATCACCCACCCTCCTCTCAATGCTGTGTTGGAAAAGTTCCTTTAGCTATAGACAGACTTTCAGGTTGGAGTAAGTTGATGGGAACAAGGGTAGTCATGCATTCACCCAGGTAACCTCCTGATAGGGCAACAGCTTTGCATGCCTGGGAGCAGTAAAGACGTCAGCTTATAACAAGAGCATTAGCCATAGAAAATTTTATATAAAGTTTAGTTTTCACTTCAAGAGCACTGAACTTCGTTCAAATACATTATCTATTAACCAAGTTATTGTTTCTTTGGAACCAGACAAAAGACTGACTCATTGTTGAACCTTCCCATGATTAGATACCATTTTGTTAAAAAAAAAAAGGGGAGGGGAGGGGCTAAGAAAGCACAATAACATAAAGTAATACCCCACTCTAGGTCAGTTTGATGTGCGTCTTTCAACTTTGTCGCTTGTCCTCGTGTTAGATATGAAATGAAATCCACATTACTTCTGTTCTTACAATGAAAATGAATGACGATTACTGTACATTACGTACTGTACTTCACATGGAAGCTTATTGATGTAGGTATTTCATTTTCATTTAATCGTAGCAGATTATAAGATTTATGTTCACTAATTGTATAGAGAACTTATAAATCACTGTATAAGGCAAAAGTCCTACATGCATTGGAAATAACTTTGTCTTGTGTATTATGGTGTATTACTTAATAAATAAAAGGACGGTGTATGATCTAAAGACATTGACTGTATTGTAAAGCATGTATAGATAAATGATGCCTTGAAACTTTAGTAAGGGGCAGGACAAAAATACAAAACTAGGAAGGGGGCTGCGGAAGTTGAGCCTTTATAAGGTTGTGTATAAGGTAACTAAGTAACCATCTGTAATAACATCATTTATTAGTGAGACTTATTATTCTGAGGAATTTGCTGGTTATTGTTATTGCTACAAGCCAAGTTGTAAACTTTGATTGGGGAAGCAGAATACTACGTCATAAGGTCCCCAAAATAAAGACAGCCAAGTACAGAAAAAGGAACTGGTAGTTAGTAAGTATAAAGAGGAATTATAATATCTGTTCATATACTAAGGAGGACAGTAATGATGGTTTTATAGGTATCAGAGTATAAATAAGGAAAGGGAATTATTATTATTATTATCATTATTATTATTACTTGCTAAGCTACAACCCTAGTTGGAAAAGCAGGATGCTATAAACCCAGAGGCCCCAACAGGGAAAATAGCTCAGTGAGGAAAGGAAAAAAGGAAAATAAAATATTTCAGGAAGAGTAACAACATTAAAATAAATATTTCCTGTATAAACTATAAAAACTTTAACAAAACAATAGGAAAAGAAATAAGATAGAAGAGTGTGCCCGAGTGTACCCTCAAGCAAGAGAACTCTAAACCAAGGCAGTGGAAGACCATGGTACAGAGGTTATGGCACTACCCAAGACTAGAGAACAATGGTTTGATTTTGGAGTGTCCTTCTCCTAGAAGAGCTGCTTACCATAGCTAAAGAGTCTCTTCTACCCTTACCAAGAGAAAAGTGGCCACTGAACAATTACAGTGCAGTGAAGAAGAATTATTTGGTAATCTGTGTTGTCAGGTGTATGAGGGCAGAGGAGAATATGTAAAGAATAGGCCAGACTATTGAGTGTGTGTGTGTGTGTGTGTAGGCAAAGGGAAAATGAACCGTAACCAGAGAGAAGGATTTAATGTAGTACTGTCTGGCCAGTCAAAAGACCCCATAACTCTCTAGCGGTAGTATTTCAACGGGTGGCTGGTGCCTTGGCCAACCTACTACCTGACAGAGTAACCAGCATTAATGTACTTTTGTGACCTTGCGACTAAACTTCTACATACTGTATTCAACATTGTGAGTTGTGGTACGCATCACAGTAAGGTAAGGATACGTCTTACAGGGTACAACTAAAAGTACTTATATCAAATGTCATCAATATTTACTTTAAGATTATAGATACCATAGTAAAATAAGAACTGATATAGGGCTTAAGTCATGGGAATTGGAACTGAATCTTAATTGTGGCATTGCTACTTTTCGTAGTTACTGTATATCTCCTTAGTTGCCAAGGTGTGTTAAAATTCATGAAGCCAACTGTATAGATTTAGACATATCTTCAGCAAATTTCACTTTATTTGTTGTACAACCATTATGGTTGAGAACTGGATTGTGTGTGAAGAAGCAAGCTGCCAGACTTTTATGGTCGTGGTTATATTGAGGAAGCTTAGAACAATTCTTCAGTCTTTGTATATCAAGGAATTGTATTGACAATTATTTGATAGGTGCATTACAAATTGTACAGTTACACGTAAAAAAGAAAATCACTTGGGAATTTAGTTTGATTTGTAAATGACAGTTGGTTTTTATTGTAACCATTATAATTTTTCCTAATAAGCAAATGTTTTATTAGGATAACTATTGTTTCGAATGAATCCGATCAACAGAAATGAGTTCGGCCCCCCTTGGAGAACAGGAATAAAGGACCACTGTGGGAATTTGAAAATCTTCAATACACCACTTAGGCTATACCTATTACCCTTATAGAGTTAGTGATAATATTCCTTCCTGGGGTGTGGCCCCCCCCTTCTCATTAATAAGCACAAAATATTCATGACTTTTACTGTAGAATTTACTGATGGAGGCTGGAGGAAAATTATAGATATCTCGAAGTTAGTGACCGCAAATATAACCAATTTGCAGCTTTTGTTGATCAAATGTAGCATAAAATATGCTAAGGTAGAATTTCAACTGAGCTTATGAAACAAGTCGCTCCACTTGCTTTAAGCAAACCTATCCTCAGGTGTCTACAAGAAGAGCAAAAGTGTTCACCTCTGATTGTCTGTGATTTTGAACTCTTACCACAGACTTCTATGAACTTCAAGCTTGCTGCCTTTTACCATTGTCTTATTTAATATTATGCGAGTACATTCATAATTTATCTAAGTTTTGAACAAGTGTCCTGCATGTATTATTCAGATATGGCTATTCTAATTATATAGAAGAATTAATGTCTTTTTATAGCTTGTCCCATGGGAACTGGTATTCAGTTTAGCTAATGATGATAAGGGAAATTAATGCTTGATGCCATATCTTTGAAACCTGAGTGAACAAATTTTATAACTTTTTTTTATAGCTTTTCTTATTTTTGCAGGCGATTCTTCAAGCAAACCTATGATATCCATGAACGTTTTGGTCAAGCCTGAAGAAACCGTCAGTGATTTGTGAGGTTTTATTTCGCCTAACTCGTATACCAAATTGTTTCAGAGTTGTACATACGTACATGTACCAAGGCACTTCCCCCAATTTTGGGGGGCAGCCGACATCAACAAATGAAACAAAACATAAAAGGGGACCTCTACTCTCTAAGTTCCTCCCAGCCTAACCAGGGACTCAACCGAGTTCAGCTGGTACTGCTAGGGTGCCACAGCCCACCCTCCCCTGTTATCTGTGGTCATCTAAGGCATCAGAGGAAGTTGTATGGTATCATAATTCGCTGTAAGACCAGAAAGTGTGGAGCTTTACTTATTATTTCTAACAATCTTATTACAAGTAAGTAAATAACTATAAAGATAGTGTCAGCATTTAAAGCATCATCTGGTCTCTTCACGAATATCCTATGTTTCTGTTCTACCATTTTTATTTGAACTAAAAAAAAATATATAAAAAGTAAAATGTTTACCTGATCTCATGAGCCAGTCATACTTAGGAATCGCCTATATTAAATTCATCTGTATCACAAATGATGACAAATTTCAGTTCCTTCCATTACCTTTCCCATAACATTTTAGTTCAATCTCACTTAACTTAACTTTTCACATTTTGGTTGTCGTAAATGGTTTCTCCAGTTAGGTATTCAATTCGCAAACTTAACTTTTCACATTTTGGTTGTCGTAAATGGTTTCTCCAGTTAGGTATTCAATTCGCAAACTATATCTTGGAGGGAAAAAACTTTTTTTCTACTTAATATTGTGTGAAGTCCAAGAAGTGAAGGACCAGAGTTGGATTGGAATGTATAATCTAGGCTTAAAGCCAAGCACCAGGAACTGTGGGAAGTTATTTAGTGCTGTCATAGGAAATTGTATTCATATTATATTAGTCAATAACAATATATAAAATATATTCAGACTGCAACATTTGGGTAAAACACCTGTTGTTAGAAATATCAATTTCATGTAGATACATTTCACATCATCTCATAGCAATAGATAGAGAAGATCATCCACAATAGCTCTTAATTCATAAACATTTAAATGGCTTTAGGCCCCCTTCGATGTTATTAACCCGTATAGAAATCACATACTGACGTCTTGAAGACAAATTTTATTACTCAGATATTATATACTGACATCTTAAGGCATAACACTTTTTTTTTTTCCAATGAAATTTCCTGAATATGTTTACAGCTTATTGCTAGTACTGGTCTTCAAAAAATGACTTGGTTTACATAAACACATGATAACCTAGTGCAAATTTTATTTCAAGGCATTCTTTCCACCTGGAAACTTCTCTTAGCTGATGAAGGCAAAATCTGCAACAGAAAAGAAAGAAAAAATTAAAAAGGTTTCTACTATTGTAGAAAAAAAGGTAAACTAAGACTTATTAGCTAAAAAGTGTGTCAACACTGCTATTAAAAAGAATACTTTAGATGGTTAAAGTTATTGATTTTGCATTTAAATTGCATTGAAAATCTCAAACGTAAATATTGTAATACTGTATTGTACTGATAGTTAGATACTGTGTGTTATTTACCTCTGGTTGTATCTCCTGTGTTCCAGGTGACTCATCAGTTATCCTTTTGACTAAATAGAGTTATACAAAAAAGAAATTGTCTTCTTTCTATGACTGATGTCACCAGTAAACTTATTAGAATCTTGGCCTTCACTTAACAAACTTGTCAAAAAAAATTTTTCTTGTGGCTGATCTCCCATATTACCTTTCTTTGCTAATGTCAATCATGGTAGATTACACTACCACGCGGGTAGCCTCGGCTTCCAGGTTCCACGTTGCAATCTTAGAAGCGAAACAAAAAGCAGTGTTCCCTGAATGTGGAGTTTGGTTGACTTCTGATTTGAAGATTTCTATCTGAATGGTTGACAGTTTCATTACAAATCATCTGCTTCTTCGACTAAAGCTTTTTCCGCTATGTTGGGTCGCTATTTCTAGAGAGCCGTTTCCAATTTCTTCTGTCTCCGATGTCCTCCACTGTGAGATCTCTCTCCTCCTTGTCACGGTGGATTTTTCTTTTCCTCCTGACATAAATTTTCGTTATTCATCAAAAGTGAACTTGACATTCGACGTGTAAGAGAGAGAGAGACGTGATCCTTATCTAGTTTTATTCAGTTCAAAATGTTGTACACTGTTCCATAATTTGGTCTTCCAGACTGAGTCCAAGATCACAGATCTCCCAGACTGATTCATGATCACAGGTCTCCAAGACTGGTTCCCTGTAATTATTACAGTTATTTAATTTTTTTATTCTTCAAATAATAATGCCACCCTCTAAAAGCTTTGTAATAACAAAGAAAAAAAAAATATAATTACTATGCTTCAGTTTCAAAACAAAATTACAGGATACTTCTATTTAATAATTTTACAATAATATGAAACAATAGTTTTCAATTTCCCTAAAGAACAAATAATATATGTGAACATAGAGGAGGTTGCCTTCAAGGTTTAAGAGGCAAAGGAAATCTTACAAGGTTAAGCGAGGTAAATTAGGCTAATATGCCCTTTAACGTAAAATAGCATAGGCTAGGCCTCCTCAAACCTCTTTAAAAATATCCTACTCAAGGTTTATAGGCAATTGTAGGGTAGGCTATAGAAGGTTTCTGTGGCCACTGTCTAGGTTAGGGAGGGTATAGGAGGACATAGGTTGTCTCATATACCTAACGACATTGAATAATTTGTATAGCCTAAACTATTTTCCAAAGGAAATATAACTATTCAATTGATAAGAAAAATATCTGCTGGGCTTTCAGAAACAATTGTATAGCCCAATCTAAGATCGTAAACAATGGAATTTTCCATGGGAGAGAGGGAAAGGGGGAGTCCCGAGGTGTCCTACAGGTCGGCTACTTGGTGACGCCCTCTTGGCATTGAAAATAAATTTACATATAAGAAACCATTACTTTTCTTACAGTTAATATGGTTTTCAGGAAAACGAGGTCTTGATGTTACTAACATGTTCATCCCCCCCTTTTTTTTTTTTAAAGAAAAGAATGTATCATACTCAAGTGAATAAAGAGGGTGTCTTGTAAAATGATGCAACACTACCACAAGGGTGTATGCAAAGTTTACCGGACATTGGCAAGCCAGTGCATCCATTCTGATCGCTTTTCCTCTCTATCTATAACATAATATTCCCTATCCTTATAATAATCTTCTAGATTATAACGAAGTCTTACCTTTGAAAAGGGATACGTCAATGTCTTCTCTAATGACCCAAAACAAATATCTTTAATGGACGGGGAAGCATGCCCATTCGGCTTCTCCTACGTGTTTCTCTCATGCCAGTATGGCCAAAACGAAAAAAAAAGGACGACTCAAGACCACGTATCAGATAGAGAGAGAAAAACATAAGAAGGGAATGGCAATAATGTTACATGCATTCGTTGATGAAATAAATTTTCTTTGAATGATTTTTATAATCAATATTACTAACAGATAATTTTAAAGATATTAGAGTCGGATGATGAATCAATTTTAGAAAAAAAATAAAAATACCAAAAGGATAACATTCTCCCATTACATCCTTATCAGCTGTTACACACACCATCCACCTTCTGTTTGGTCTCCCCCTCCTCCTCCTCCTACGTAGAACATCCATCTCCAACAACCTCCTCCCAACTTACTCCTGGTCTCTCCTCATTACGGGCCCAAACCAGTGGAGTCTCTTTTCTTGGATTTTCTTTGACACATCTGTAACCTTTGTTGTTCCCTTTACCAAGTCATTCCTAACCTTATCCAGTCTCGTGATCCCAGCCATCCATCTTAGCATTCTCATCTCTGCAACATTCATTTTCTTCTCAAAGATCTTTTTCATGGGCTAGGTCTCTGCTCCATATGTCATGGCAGGTCTCACTACAGTTTTATATACCTTTCCCTTTAACTTTCAAGTTTATCCTTTGATCACACAACACTCCCGACACGCTTCTCCAATGATTTCATCCAGCTTGAATTCTTCTGTTCTCTTCCGTTTGGAGCTTTGCTGTTTCCTCCGCATATAACCTTAGGTACTTGAATTTTTCTGTCTTAACTATTTCACCCAGCAAATGTATATCATTCAATTGGTTCTGCGGGTTGCAACATACACACACTTTTTGTCTACTGATCTTTAGCCCTTAGCTCCCTAATTCCTCTCTCCAGCTTCCCCTCCAATCCTCCTCTGGTTTCATTTCACAGAACTATATCATCTGCAAACAGCATGGTCCATGGTGACTGTTCCCTCACTCTTTCAGTAATTACATCCATTACTATATTATACAAGTACGGGCTTAATAACGATCCCTGGTGTAACCCAACTCCCACTTCAAACGTGTCGGTCAAACCAACACTCGTTCTTATTTGTGTGCCTGCTCCTTCATCTCTGATCAGTCAAACATATTTATCTGGTGTTCCCCTCTCTCTCAAACATCTCCATATCTCCTGCCGTGGAACTCTTTATCATAAGCCTTCTCTAAATCAATAAATACTATAAGTATTTTGGCCTTCTCTATATTTTTCCATCAACTGCCTTAGTGCAAACATTGCATCTGTCGTGCTTCTACCTGGCATAAATCCAAACTGCTTTTCTCCAATCTTGGGCTCTTCCCGTATCATACGCTCTATAATCTTTTCCCAAAGCTTTGTAGTATGTGGGAGGATTTTGATTGCTCTATAATTATTACAGTTTTGTATATCCCCCTTTTCTTTGAATATTGGTATTAAAAAGCTATTCCTCCACATTCTGGGCATCTTTTCTTTCCAGTGTATCTATTTCATTAGATCCCGCAGCATATCCACTCCAAATTCCCCCAAGCATATACAGACTTCCACTGGGATCTCATCAGGTCCCATAGCTTTTCCATTTTTCATTTTGCTTAGGGTAATCTTAATTTCTTGTCTATATCTCTTACCATTCCAAAATTTGGATTTCCATCTACAATAATGGACCTTGGATTTTCTTCATTTAGCATTCTTTCAAAATACTGCTTCCACCTTCCTTTTATATCACTTGAGCTACACATTACCACTCCATCCGCATTCTTTATCTGCTTAATGTGGGTGATATCTTTGGTCGCTTTATTTCTTCCTTTAGCAATCTTGTAAATCTTCTTTTGACCCTCTGTGTCGAAATCTTCCTATACATTATCCAATGCTTGTTGTTTTGACAGTGCCACCACCACTTTTGCTTCTTTCTTTGCTAGTCTACCTCTCTCCTTATCTTCTTCAGTGCTTGTTTCATCATACCTTTTCTTTGCATTTCTCTTCATCTTGATTTTCTCTTGTACATAATTATTCCACTACCAAGTTTCTTCGTCTCTTGGCCCTTTTCCTGTTGACATCCCTAAAACTTCTTTGCCAACTCTTTTCAGAATACTGCTATTCTGTTCCCACCACTCATCCACATCCTCATAATCCCAGGTGCCAAGCTCTACTAAAAACCTTCTCCATGAATCTATCCCTATATTCTGGTTCTTTCAGCTTCCACCATCTTATCTTGGGAATCATCTCTTGTCTACCTCTTATTGTTCTCTTCCTATCCCAGTCTACGGTCAAGAATCTATGGTGAGGGTTTACAGCTTCTCTTGGGACTATTTTACAGTTTTATATCTTAGATGCATCCTTCTACCTAATACAAAATCAACTTTTGATTCTTGCCCACTTATTTTATATGTTGTAAGATACTTGGGCTGTTTTTCAAAGGTGTTGATTACTGCCATATCAAAGGCTACAGCAAAGTCCATAACCCTTTCACCATGTTTATTCCGATCTCCCAAAGCCCATCCTCCATGTATTTTTTCCAGCCCTGGCTATTTCTCCCTACATGAGCATTTAGGTCATCTATCACTAACAGTTCTTCATTTGTTGTGTTAATCATTTCCTGATCCAGCTGTCTCCGAAAATCGTCTTTTTCCTCTTCTGTACAACCTGTCTGAGGTGCACACACTCTGATAACATTTAATATTTCTCCATCCCAATCTAGTTTCATACACATTATACTATCTAGTCTTTTCATCTCCAATACATAACTCTTGAGCTTACTAGTTAGTATGATTCCAACTCCATTCCTTCCTCGTTCAATGCATCCACTATAAAAAAGTATGTACCCTGCTCCAATCTCTTGGGCTTTATTTCCCTTCCATCTTGTTTCCTGCACACACACAATCTGGACCTGGACTTTCCTCCTCTCCATCACATCTGCAACTTCTCTTCCACGTCCTGTCATGGTTCCAACGTTCAAGGTGCCAATTCTAACAGATTTTGGGACTCGCTTTTTTAACAGCATTCGCTCACTTTGCAGTGGCCCTTGTCTGTTTCTTGCAGAGTTGGGGCAACATATCTGCGCGTCGCCTAGAGGGTACGCCCAAGCAATCATTGGTTCATCTACAGTGGCTTCCATTACATGGGTTGGTTTTGGCTGGGATTTTTACAACCGGATGCCCTTCCTCGCGTCGACACTTCTACTTATCCGGGCTTGGGACCGGCACCTAATAAGTGGGCTTGACCCCCAGGTGACAGTTGCATTGCAAATGACAGCAGAAATTCCAGGAGGTTGATCTCATTCCCCACCCACTTGCTCCAACCCAGTTTTTTTTTTTTTTTTTTTTTTTCCCAGCACATGTTTTCTTTACTTCTTTGGATAATTAATAACCATTTTTTTTTTGTGGCTAATCTCCCATATTGCCTTTATTTGCTTATGTCGATCAAGGCAACGCGTGCAGTCATGTAATCACATGACTAAGTTGCCTTGACTTCTAGGTTCCATGTTGGCTCTCCACAAAACTACCAGAAGCTGTGCATTATGAGAAGAGAAACAAAAAGCAGAGTTCCCTGATTATCTAGTTAGGTTGACTTCTGATCTGAAGATTTGTATCTGACTGGTTGGCAGTTTCATTCCAAATGACAGCAGAAATTCTGTGAGGTTAACCTCATTCACCGTCCACTTGCTTCAACCAATTTATTTTCTTCCTTTGATGGTAAATAACCAATTTTTTCTTGTGGGTGATCTCCCATATAGCCTATCTTTGCTAATGTCAATCAAGGTCGATTACACGACCCCCTGGGTTGCCTTAACTTCTAGGTTCTTTGTTACACGCGACTACACTACCAGAAGCGCCGTAATCTTAGAAGAGCAACAAAAAGCAGTGTTGTTTGAATATGGAGTTTGGTTGACTTCTGATGTGAATGGTTGAGAGTTGCATTACAAATGACATCAGTAGTTCTCGTTGGTTAATTTTTTTCACCACCCACTTGCTCCATCCCAGTTTTTTTTTAGTACTAATGTTTTTTTTACTTCTTTAGATGGTAAATAACCAATTTTTTCTTGTGGGTGATCTCCCATATTGCAGAGTTCCCTGATTATCTAGTTAGGTTGACTTCTGATCTGAAGATTTGTATCTGACTGGTTGGCAGTTTCATTCCAAATGACAGCAGAAATTCTGTGAGGTTAACCTCATTCACCGTCCACTTGCTTCAACCAATTTATTTTCTTCCTTTGATGGTAAATAACCAATTTTTTCTTGTGGGTGATCTCCCATATAGCCTATCTTTGCTAATGTCGATCAAGGTCGATTACACGACCCCCTGGGTTGCCATAACCCTGGATAGGTACGGTGGGTCGTTTGCGACCCCGAGCGTCAAAAAAAAACAGGTTTTTCTCACGTGACTCACCCCTGTGACTGAATTTGTGGGTGATCGACCTGCAGGAGGTGTCTCCCCTACACGCTCTAGTAGTGTCCAGATGTGCATTGCTGTAGCTGTACTCCTTCCCCGATTTCTGAGACGCGTCGGGGTCGTTCGCGTCCGAGTTTACCCTTCTGAGGTAGTTTGCATAATTATCAAAGTTATTACGTATTATGAAATTGTCGTAGAATGGTGCAACTTGTATAGGTTATCAGTTGTGGAAAGTCTTGGTGGATTGTTTGGCTACCATGTGCATGTCTTTTTTTTTAGTTAAAATGTCGTTCATCACCACGAGGACCATTTTACCGCGAGTGTCCCTTTTTCATTTTTTTTCATTTTTTTGCCAAGTCATTTTTCCGTAAGATATTGCCAAATAGTGTCGTAAAACTTTTGCTTGTTTAGTGTTGGAAAGTGTGTCTAGATGATCTGGCTACCCATGCATGACTTTGTTTTTGTCAGATACGACGTAGTTATTGGTATATTGGGTATTTAACTGCGGTTACCAATTTCTGTTTTTTTTTCAATATTTGTAAAAATTACTACGTAGTAAGGAATTGCCGTATATTATTCATTCTTTTTTCATGTTTATGTGTTAGAAAGTGTGCCTTGATGGTTGGGCTAACACGTGCATGTCTTTTTTTTTATCTGAGATGTCGTATATTAGAATGTCGGGCATTTTACCGCGAGTGTCCCTTTTTAATTTTTTTTAATTTTTTTGCCAAGTCATTTTTCCGTAAGATATTGCGAAATAGTGTCGTAAAACTTTTGCTTTTTTAATGTTGGAAAGTGTGTTTAGATGATCTGGCTACCCATGCGTGATTTTGTTTTTGTCAGATACGACGTAGTTATTGGTATATTGGGTATTTAACTGCGGTTGCCAATTTCTGTTTTTTTTTCAATATTTGTAAAAATTTACTACGTAGTAAGGAATTGCCGTATATTATTGATTTTTTTTTCATGTTTATGTGTTAGAAAGTGTGGCTTGATGGTTGGGCTAACACGTGCATGTCTTTTTTTTTATCTGAGATGCCGTATATTAGAATGTTGGGCATTTTTCCGCGAGTGCCCCTTTTTATTTGTTTTGCATTTTTTTGCTTAGTCATGTTACCGTAAGGAATTGGCAAGTAGTGTCGCAAAACTTATATTTTTATAGTGTTGGAAAGTGTTTCTAGATGATCTGGCTACCCATGCCTATTTTTTTTTTAGCCAGATATGGCGTATATATAAGAATGTGTTCGATTTTCCTGTGATTGCCATTTTTTCGTTTTTTCCCATTTCTTTCAAAATTACTACGTACTAAGGAACTATCACAGAGTAAAATTTCATTTATATGTTTATTTGTCGGAAAATATGCCTTGATGGTTTGCCTAGCACGTGGCTGAAATTTTTTTTTTCTGAAATGCCGTATATTAGAATGGCCATTTTTCCACGAGTGCCCCTTTTTATTTGTTTTGCATTTTTTTGCTTAGTCATGTTACCGTAAGGAATTGGCAAGTAGTGTCGCAAAACTTATATTTTTATAGTGTTGGAAAGTGTTTCTAGATGATCTGGCTACCCATGCCTATCTTTTTTTTAGCCAGATATAGCGTATATATAGGTATGTGTTCGATTTTCCGGTGATTGCCATTTTTTCGTTTTTTCCCAATTCTTTCAAAATTACTACGTACTAAAGAACTATCACAGAGTAATGATTCCTCTAGATGTTTATTTGTCGGAAAATTTTGTTTACTTTTTTTTTGATTGAATATCATCAAATTTTTTTAGCTAAAATATTGTTTTACATTTTTTTTTTCGATTTTATTTCCCTTCAAAAAAAATTTTTTGGGTCAGAATTTTAATTTTATAGTCGTACAATAATCGACAATTATCCAGCAACCCACCATACAATTTTTATGCATATCCAATAATAATTAGATTAGTAAATAACACCTTGAAATTGACATACCCTTCCTACATTTCAAGTGGCAGATTAGGGAGTCTGAGTCAGTGTGGTTGGCGGCCATTTTGTGGACATATCCGAAGCGTAAGCTGCCCTATCTATATATATTCTTGTTCCCTATAGAATTTGTGATATTTTTGTATATTTTTACCTGCATAAATATCATATTATATATTAAATATATGTATTTTTTTACGAAATTTCCAAGTACTCAAAAAATTACCTTTAGATATGGCCCCTGATATAAATGTAATTTACAGAATAATGAAGATTTTTTTACATATTTCTATTTTAGGATAACATATGTTTATTCCCTAAAAAAATTAGCCACTTCCTATTTCATTTGGGTACCCAAAAAAATTCATGAAATTTGGACAATTTTTTTTGGCCAAAAAAAGTTACCCTTTTTTTCTCATTTCAGATCTTCACCTCCATGGGTCTGACTTCATCCAAAATACATCAAGATGTGTCCTAAACATTCAAGAATCAATTCCTAAAAGGATTTGTGTATATATGTATAAACTTTTTTTTTATGAATTTTTATGTCAGGTCTTTTTTTTTTCTACTTAATTTTTTAAAATATTTATAATAAATAGTTTTTCTGCAGATGAGTAGTATTTATCTTTACAGTTGTTTTAAGCATTCATTGAAGTTTTTTTTGGCAAAAGAAAAAAGGAGGTTACTGCAAAAACTGATTTTTCAAGAATTTTTTTTGGCGTCGGGGTCGTTCGCGTCCGAGTATACCCTTAAAGGGGTGTCCGAGGACCGTACCTATCCAGGGTTAACTTCTAGGTTCTTTGTTGCACTCAACTACACTACCAGAAGCGCTGTAATCTTAGAAGAGCAACAAAAAGCAGCGTTCTCTGAATATGGAGTTTGGATGACTTCTGATGTGAATAGTTGAGAGTTGCATTACAAATGACATCAGTAGTTCTTGGAGGTTAATTTTTTTCACCACCCACTTGCTCCATCCCAGTTTTTTTTAGTACTAATGTTTTCTTTACTACTTTAGATGGTAAATAACCAAGGTTTTTCTTGAGGCTGATCAGCTAATGTCGATCAAGGTCGATTACAAGACCATACGGGTTGCTCCAACTTCAGGATTCCTCATTGCTCTCCACAACGCTACCAGAAGCGTTGCAAAGCGCTTCAGACAATTTAAGAAGAGAAACAAAATTCAGTGTTCCCTGAATGTGGAGTTTGGTTGTTTTCCGATCTGAAAATTTTCATCTGAATGGTTGACAGTTGCATTAAGAATAACATCAGAAATTCCAGGATGTTAATCTCATTCACCACCCACTTGCTTTAACGCACTTTTCTTTTCTACTAATATTTTCTTTACTTCTTTAGATGGTTAATAACCAATTTTTACTTGTGGCTGATCTCCCATATAGCCTTTCTTTGCTAATGTCGATCAAGGTTGATTACGCGACCCCACGGGTTGCCTTGACTTTTAGGTTGCTCGTTGCTCTCCACAATACTACCAGGAGCGATGCAAAGCGCTCTAATCTTAAAAGAGAGAGAGAAAAAAAAAAAAGTCTTCACTGAATGTGGAATTTGGTTGACTTCTGATCTGAAGATTTGCATATGAATAGTTGACAGTTGCATTACAAATGACATCAGAAATTCTGGGTGGTTAATCTCATTCACCACCCTCTTGCTCCAACCTAGTTATATTTTTCAGTACTAATGTTCCCTATTACAATATTACACTTAAACATATAATTATTCTCACTAGCTACACCCAGCCAATGACTAAAAAATCTCTTAATTCATTTTTAAAGTTAATCTTCTTTCCCCCCTTTTATCCCTACATTAAGGGGTCGGTTTCCTGATATGCCCTCTCCAATGCCTTCGATCAAAGGCATCCGCTACAACTAAACCTTTTCTCTCCATATCATCATTCACCTTATCTCACCATCTAATTCTCGGCCTCCCTCGTGATCATCTTCCCTTAACAGGTAACACACTTGTCATCTCTGTGATTTTCACTACATCATCCATTCTTCTTACTTCGTCATTTTCCAATTTCTCAACAGTGCTATTCCCATAATCCACCTTAGAATTGTCATCTAACCTTAAGGCTAGCCAAGGCACCAGCCACCCCTTGAGATACTACTGCTAGAGTTATGGGGTCCTTTGACTGGCCAGACAGTATTAAATTGGATCCTTCTCTGTGGTTCATGTTCATTTTCCCTTTGCCTACACACGCACCAAATAGTCTGGCCTATTTATGTATTCTCTTTGTCCTCATACACCTGACAACTGAGATTAGTAAACAATTCTTCTTCACACAAAGGGTTACTTCAATATAATTTTTCAGTGGCTACTTCCCTCATGGTAAGAGTGGAAGGTATTCTTAGCTATGGTAAGCAGCTCTTCTAGGAGAAGGACACTGCAAAATCAAACCATTGTTCTCTAGTCTTGGGTAGTGCCATTGCCTCTGTACCATGGTTTTCCACTGCCTTGGGTTGGAGTTCTCTTGCTTGAGGGTACACTCAGGAACACTATTCTATCTTATTTCTCTTCTTGTTTTGTTAAAGTTTTTATAATTTATTTAGATATTTTAATGCTACTGATATTAAAATATTTTTTTCTGTTTCCTTTCCTCACTGGGCTATTTTCCCTGTTGGAGCCCCTGGGCTGCATTTCCAACTAGGGTTGTAGCCTAGCAATTAATAATGATATCAAGCTTGGCTCCCTGTTTTCATCTTTAATGTCCAAGTTTCTGATCCATTCTTTAACACTGGTCTTATTACTTAGCTATAGATCCTGACTTCTACCTTGATTGGTATTTCCCTATCACATACTCCTTCTGCTACCTCCCTCCAACTTTCCATATGCTGCTTTTATCCTATTCTTAATTTCAGCCTCACATCCTCTCCACTGCTTCAGAGTTATTTAGTTTTTAGGAGGATGTTCATGTAAGCAATTTTGGGGGGTTTGGTTGGTGGGAGTTACTAAATATCAATGGAAAATTAGAATATGTTAACTAATGTTAGAGTTTACTTTTGGTTTATTCATTTTCACAGATGGTAAAAGGGTAGTGTGTGTCTAGAAATTTGATGGTCCCATTTTATTAAATGTTTTAATTTGAAAGGTATAAAGGAATTTGTAAAATGTTTCTTTTTATTGAGTGTTCAGGAAGAAAGAAAAAATTCCTATAATTATTGGAGTAGTCAGTTTTAAAACTTTGGTTGGAAGGCACTTTTATCAACTTTTTTTTTTCAAGTATGTAATTACTTGAAATGAATTATCTTGTAAAATTTATGTTGGAGGTCACTTTTATGTACTTGTTCTCAATTGCTATTGTTCAGTATGTAATTGCTTAAGTGAATTATCTGATTTACTATATACCCATTTTGTATGAGTCTTAACTCTTGTATAGCCTCCTTTGAAGTACAAACCAGCTGTCATACTTTTCAATAGGGAGCCGTTCTAGCTAAGAAATGAATCAACTGTTGAAGTTAATTTTGTCATGTCATATCTAATTTTTTGTGCTCTTAAATTTGCCTTGGTGTTGGATATATTTAATTCATATTATGCAGGTTGCCTTATAAAAAAAAAATTCTTTTAGATTCTTATATCTTCTTTGGAATAAACTAGTATACTACTGACAATTTTTCTAGATAATATTGAAAAAAATTTTCAACCTTCCACTGATCTTAATAATGATAAAAGGTTGCTATTCATACTCGCTAGCCTTTTCCAGTCTATTGATGAAACTAAATATGTTGTTTCTGATCATAACTTGAATAGAATACTATTTGGTTTTCTGGAATAAAATTTCTTCATTCCTTTGGCTACTTGATAAATGTTCTGTACTGTGTCTGGTAACGAAGGCTCGTTTTTAGGCTAAAGAAAGACATGTTACACCTAGCCACTGAATCTTCCAGTTTACTTGTTAAAACCCACATTCAGGTTATGGGGTTTGTTGTCGTAGCTGTTTGATCTCCCTTTGTGCATGCCTAGGGTGTGTCTGATCACTGAAACAATTGACGGTTTATTTTTTCACTGGCAAGTTCTACCTTTTAAAAATTCTAGACTATTTTGCTTTCCTGTTACCAAACAACAGTTTCTACATAGCATTGGGTCATTTTGCAGTATGGCCCCAATTTCCCTCTGTCCTCTTGACTGAATGTGCAGCTGGATTTCATTAATTGTCAGAATGGAAGAAATTTGAGAACTTGATAATTTAGAGCCTATGATTAGCTCTTTTGATTGTTTGCCATATTTTTAATGAGGAAAAAGAGGGCATCAATCAGTAATGCCTTTATGAACAACTCCACATGACAAACTGAACATTGTCTTTTGTGTCATAGATATTATACAGTATTTTGTGATTTCAGTCTAAAATAGAATTTCAATCTCTTTGATTTAGTGCCTTCCCTCATCTTTTTCCCAATTAAGCAAACTTGAGATCATGAGTAAGGGACTGTCTTTGATAAGGGTTACATCTTCTGTATTGTTGAATATCTGGTGTTTTAGATAGAAATATATTCATTTCATTGAGGTATGTGCTGTCTGGTTTCTGTGTGTTTTTAGTTTGGTCCTTGTTTGTTTCAGTTACTACTTTTGCTCTAGTTTTTCTTATGTGATTTTTTTGGGCCAGCAATATCTTATTTTCTGTATTTTTTATTTTTCCGTTTTTTCAAATTTTCAAGTTTTGTTGGGTTTGTTGAGATACTACCGCTAGAGTGTTCTGGAGTTCTTTGACTGGCCAGACAGTTCTACATTGGAGCCTTCTCTCTGGTTACAGTTCATTTTCCTTTTGTCTACACATACACCGAATAATCTGGCCTATTTTTTTACATATGCTCCTCTGTCATCATACACCTGACAACACAGACTACTCCATAATTCTTCTTCACCCAAAGGGTTACTGCACTGTCATTGTTCAATAGCCACTTTCCTCTAGGTAAAGGCAGAAGAGAGACTGTAGCTATGGTAAGCAGCTCTTATAGGAGGGCTCTCTAAAATCAAACCATTCTTCTCTAGTCTTGGCTAGTGCCATAGCCTCTGTACCATGGTCTTCCACTGTCTTGGGTTAGAGTTCTCTTGCTTGAGTGTATACTCGGACATACTATTTTATCTTTTCTCTTCCTCTTGTTTTGTTAAAGTTTTTATAGTTTATATAGGAGATATCTATTTTGATATTCTTAAAATATTTTATTTTTTCTTCTTTTCTTTCCTCACAGGGAGCTATTTTCCCTGTTGCTTTGGCTTATAGCATCCTGCTTCACCAACTAGGGTTGTAGCTTAGCAAGTAATGATAATTATAATAGCAGCAGTCTTTCTCTGACTGATCATTACAAAATTGTTTCTTGAGACATTTCAATTGAAGTACAATGTCCAATATCAGCGAGGAATTACCATCCATGTTGACCATAGTTATGCTCTTTACTTTCTCACAGTGGCTCTGGTTTTAGATTTTATTACATACCCTGTAAAAATCCAAGCTTACTCCTCAAATGCTTTATAAGCTGCACCAGAGAGTTTACTTTCTACTTTTTATTTCAATTCCTTTCTTCCATCATGCTGTCCAACTTAAAACTCTGGAGTTTTCTCCTCCAAGTTGTACCAATGTTGAATGTGGGGTTTCCTGTCACAGTACTGAGCCTGAAGACTTGAATTCTCTTCACATGAATAGCAATTAATCTTCCATATTTTAAAAAGCAAAGTTATGACAGCAATCACTACTACTGGCTAGTAGTGAAATCTTGGTGCATTTTCTAATCCTGTTATAGATTTCCTGAACCTAAAAAATCTTCCTCTACTTGCTGTGAGATGGATATTGTCCAAATTTTCTTGTTTGATGTCCTCCATCGTTCAAGAAATATAGCCGCCTTGGATTGGACTGCTTAGTGTTGCTTACTCAACTCTAAATGACCGTATTGAAGGAACTTTTGAAAGACTTAATCAAAGGCTCCTTTTAGTAAAACTTTGATACCTCAATTACCACTTCCTTTAAACTCCTCCATCTTGCTGTCCAGCTTCTAACTTTTCCTTTATACTCCTCCATCTTGCTGTCCAGCTTCTAACTTTTCCTTTATACTCCTCCATCTTGCTGTCCAGCTTCTAACTTTTCCTTTATACTCCTCCATCTTGCTGTCCAGCTTCTAACTTTTCCTTTATACTCCTCCATCTTGCTGTCCAGCTTCTAACTTTTCCTTTATACTCCTCCATCTTGCTGTCCAGCTTCTAACTTTTCCTTTATACTGCTCCAGTTGCGCATGGTTTCTGAATCGCCTCTCATCCCCAGAGCTGTAAATTCCAATTTTGTTAGACTTTTGTCTCCTTTGGTATATTTTTTCCTAAGGTGAACATTGCAAAGTAGTGCCCCTAAGTTCTTTCTTTGGTTCTTCTATTTTTCTCAGATTTCATGAACTTTGAATTAGTCAAATCCTGCCTCACTTAAGACAATGGGACTTGGTGAATTGGCAATATTGTTATTTAAGTCCTACAAGACTTCTTGAATTTATCTGATTTTCTCGAATTTGAAGCAATTCCTGTTGGTTAGTTGTTTTTCTCTCGAAATGTACGTTGATCAACTTTTAAACTAATAGTTAATGTATTTTTATTTGCTTCAACTCCAATTCATCCCCAACCTAATGTAACCAATAATGTTTTGCTCCTCAAGTACTAACTCCTTTTCTTGTTTTTGAATAGTTGATTCTTTTACACATTTGAACTGATTTAATACATCCATGAATCTGAACAATTCGACACTGAGCTCTTAAGTTGCAAAATTATTTATTTGCACAAACCCCAACTGAACCTTTTAATACCCATGTTATGGATTCACAATAAAATGAAGTTTGTTTAACCTAGTCTCCTTGGTTTAGAATTATGTAAAGCCAAAACGCACACTCTGGGACCTTTTTATATTTATTCTGTGTTTTGCAAAATAGAATTTTTTTATTTGATAATATAGTTGTACATAATTGTATATGAAAGCCACACATCTGTGGATAATATAAATATGTAAAAGGTTGTTCCCAAAGTTTAAGGAACTATAATTTTTTCTCTTAGCACAGTAAACAAGGTTCATGTTGATACATAGTTATTGTAAAATTATGTTACAAAGTCTTCAAACTACTGTCATTAGACAGGATTCTGTAAAAAAAAAAAAAAAAAAAAAAAAAAAGAAAAATAAGTGTCTGTTCATTTGGTTGTTAAAAATTTCTTTAAAAATGTGTGTAATTTTTGGAGTAATCAGTGTTAAAATTTTTGTTGAGGGTTCACTTTTATCAGCATGTTATAATTTTTTTTTTCAACATGTAATTACTTGGAATGAATTATGTGATTTCTTCTATTATATATTATATATATATATATATATATATTGTGATATCCCCATATGTTGTACATATGCTAACATATCTGATTTGTCTAAAGTTTATTTTTCCATTTTCTTTGTAAATACATCACCTTATTTCAGCGCCATCTTCATTCCATTCTTCTCATTATCTTTTGTTTACACTCGCCTTCCTGCTGTAAATCATCCCTGTTTTCTTACCTTACATGTTATAAGGTAACCCCAAATTTATTGTTTTGTTAGAATACATTGTTCTCACCACGAGATTCATCTACCTTACTCACCCATTCACTTTGCATTGCTTATTATTGTTGTTTTGAAGTGCTTTTTCATTATTTTGTTTAACGTAAGATTAAAGTCTTGTTTATAACATAGTTTATTGTTCCTGTCCTCCAATTATCCTGCTATTGGTGCTTCTGTTGTCTGCAACCAGCTTTAAGAAGATACATTTGATCATAATCAACAATCTTATACACTCGTAATAAGAAACAAGTGAATTTGGAAGTCTACCCATATGACTTCTATTTTGTTGTGTGAAGAGAACTACCGCCCATTGTAAAGGGGTAATTGTTTGCACAGTGGTTAGTCACATAATAGTTGGGGGCCTGTCCGGGATATGATGTGTGATATGATTCATCAAATTTATATCAAGTGATTGAATCGTGAAAGAACAGTTCCAGTGATTATGAACAGTATCGAGTGTTGTGTTGTGGCGTACCAAGGATAAAGGACGACAGTAATAATTCCAAGGTAAGGTAGATGTCTCGTCTCCCTCTCATTAGACATTTATGTATAATATATGTCTGGGTAGTCATTTGGTTGTAAGAGGAACAAGTCACGCTTAATATAGTTAAGACTTAGGTATGCTGATTGTCCAGCTTCTAAACCACCCTTATTAATTGAAGATGCCCCAGTAGGTAGCTTTTAAAGTTTTGCCTACTCAAATCTCGATCCCAGAGATTTCTCATAAAAAAAAAAAAAATCTGAAGCCCTAAGATTTTGTCATTTCTTAAAATCACCATTCAAAAGTGATATTTAGGAAATAAGTCAAATTTCATTAGATGTGATTTATTAAATTAAGTTTCATTATAAGTGAAATTTCCTCCATCTCAATTTCAAGATAAAGTGAATTATTTTGTTATATAAATTTCTTAAGTGAAATTAGCCAATTTCCAATTTCGGAGATTTTCGTAATTCTAATCGTTATCTCTAGTCAGGAAATTAACTTATATATTGTTTGGTGTTAAAAGTACTATTTTGGTGTACAAATAACATTTACGTGTCGGTAAATGAATATTTAAATACTTGTGTTGAATTACTCCTGTTATATCTATTAAGCGCATACTACGTATTTTGTCCAGTTTGCGCATTATTCTGATAATCAATTACTTTAAACTAGGTGTTGACTATTAACTAGATACTTTATCACAACGAGAATAATATAGTATTTATATAAATTAAAAGGTAACATTGTAAAGTTATCGAATTAAGCTGGTATAAATTAAAAAGAAATTTAAACTAGAACGTGCTAATTAGGTATGTTTAAAGTAAAAAATACCTTTGATTTTTAAAGCCTTGTTTACTGATTCGGTAAAATTGTTGTAAAAGTTTGTGATGTTAAGGGTGTCGTTTGAGTAATTATGAAGTAGTTAGCCGCGTGCTCAAGATCTCGAGTATAAAAGAAATAATTGTTCAGTCGTTAACTGTGAATAAAAGTTTTAATAGTATTATCGTAAGTTTCGCGAGACTTAATTTTGTATTTAAGCTATTTTTGTGTAAGGTGATCTAATCATATAATTTTGTAATTTTGTGATCTCTCGATCTTGTAATTTTGTGATCGCTATTTTGTATTTCTGTGATCGAAAGATTGTTATTTTGCGATCGTATGATCTTATACTTATTCTTGTAAAGTTTGTATATTTATTTTAGTTTGTACTTATCTTGCGCCGCGGGCGACATTCAAAATGCCTTTCAACTTGCAACAATTTATTGTATCACCACGGGATCATGTGGAATCTCTCACAGTTGCCACAAAAACTGACCTAAAGAATCTAGCTCGCCATTATGATGTACAGATTCCCGCAACTGCCGTAAAATGTGTAATTCTCAGTCATATTTTGAACTTCCTTGTAGATGAAGATATTGTTCCAGAAGAAGAATTGGCTGACGTTCGAGCTCTAACAGTTACCAATCCAAATAGTGACTTGGATAAACTAAGTCTACAGCTGGAGTTGGAAAAGATGAAGATGCAAGCCGCAACTGCAGCGGCAACTGCCGCAACTGCAGCGGCAACTGCCGCAACTGCAGCGGCAACTGCCGCAACTGCCGCCGCTGAGTCAGAAGAAAGGAAAGCCGCTGCTGCTGAACGAGCCGCAACTGCCGCCGCTGAGGTAGAAGAGAGGAAAGCCGCTGCTGCTGAAAGAGCCGCAACTGCCGCCGCTGAGTTAGAAGAGAGGAAAGCCGCTGCTGCTGAGCGCAAGGCTGCTGCCGCTGCTTCCCTAGAACGTATCAAGGTGGAAACTGCTTTGGAGCAACAAGAAAAAGCAAGTGAACAGAAAAACAACGCTCTCCGTGTTAGGCTGCAGATTGAGAGAGAAGCGGCCACAGTAACAGAACGGGATCTGGCATTTATAAGACTGAAAGAAAAGGAAGAAGGTAAGCTAATTCCCGAACCCTTTGATGTGGGCAAGGTGCAGAAATTGCTGCCCACATTTGAAGAACGGGAACCTGATAACTACTTTTCTGTGTTCGAAGACACAGCCAAGAATCTCAATTGGCCTCAGGACAAATGGTATTTGATCATCCGGAACTCATTTAAAGGTAAAGCATTATCTGTATGTGCCACTATGTTAGAGGAACATGATTATTTCATAATTAAACAGGCAATCCTTGATGCTTATTCTATTACTGCGGAAGGTTATAGGCAAATATTTCGTAATAGTCAGAAGCAAGTTCAGCAGACCTTTTTAGAATTTATGAATGGAAAGATTAAACAGTTTCAGAAGTGGGTAGACAAAGTAGATGTCAAAACTTTCGAGCAGTTGAAAGATTTAATAGTAATGGAGGAGTTCTTAAGGAAAATACCAGGTAGCATTAATGTGTATCTAAGAGAGCAGAATGAATCTGACCCTAAGAAAGCCGCTTTAAAGGCAGATGACTATGCTCTTATTCATAAAGTAGGTAAAACCCCATATAGAGAAACTAGACCTAAGGAAACTTGTACATACTGCAAACAAGAAGGACATCATATTTCAGAATGTCCTGATCCACATTGTGCAGCTTCATACTTAAAGAGAAAACCTAATCCCCCTCAATTCTCTCCTAAGCAAATGAATCTGCCCAAACAGGAACCAAAACCTAAGGTGGAGAAGAAAAAGACCTTCCATTGTGCATCACACGAGTCCCAAGCGTTTGCACCCTTCACTTGCTCAGGCAAAATAAATGGTAAACCTGTAACCATACTCAGAGACACTGGATCCTCTCAAACGATCGTCTCTCCTAAAGTAATACGACCTAAAGGTGAAACTCAGGTATGTTGCAGTTAATGACTTAACCAGTAAGTCTATGTTGCCTCTCATTAATGTAAACCTTCATTGTCCTTATTTCTCTGGAACTACTGAAGTAGCTGTAAATCCAGAACTGTTACCATGCAAGAATGTTGATGTAATCCTGGGTAATGACATAGCTAACTCTGTTGTCTTAACAAACTTAATAGCAGTATCTCCAGGTGATGTTGTACAGGAGGAATGCTTAGCAGTGACACGAAGCAGGAAAAAGGACACCCCTACTGAATCATCATCAAACCCGTTGCCAGTCTCTGAACCTATGGATTTCAACGAGTTGATGAGTACATATAAGATCCAACCTGATTCCTTTAGCTATCAACAAAGGAAAGATGTCACTCTACAGCAGTGTTTCAACCAAGTGAAACCAAAGGATACCAACAAGTGTTCTTATTTTTATATTAATAATGATGTACTAATGAGAAAATTCAGGTCCAGCAAGAACAGTCATCTAGAAACCTGGAAGGATCTATTCCAGGTAGTTGTTCCTAAGGATATAAGACCTCTGATCCTAGAATTGTCTCACTCTGCTGACTCTCATCTTGGTATCACTAAAACATATGAACGCATCAGTCAAGACTTTTATTGGCCAAACATGAAGAATGACATTAAAGAGTACGTAAAAACATGTACAACATGTCAAAAAGTAAGTAGTCCTAATGTAAAAGTACCAGTTGCACCCTTAGAACCTATACTTGTGCCTAAAGAACCTTTCAGTAAGATCATAGTAGATTGTGTAGGCCCTTTGCCTAAGACAAAAAGGGGACATGAATACTTGCTTACGGCCTTATGCCCAACTACCCGTTATCCATTTGCAGTACCTTTAAGAAACATTTCAGCCAAGAACATCCTAAAGTCACTAGTGTCCATATTTACTGTTGTAGGATTTCCAACTGAACTACAATGTGATCAAGGAACCAATTTCATGAGTCATGCTTTTAAAACAGCTATGAAAGATTACCATATAACCCAAGTCTCATCCTCAGCTTACCATCCACAGACCAATGGAGCATTAGAACGCACTCACCAGACCATTAAAAATCTTCTCCGGAAATACATCCATAGTTCAGGTAACGAGTGGGATTGCGATTTGGAACTGATCATGTACATCATACGAGGAGTTCGAAATCAGTCTACTGGTATGTCACCTTTTGAACTACTCTTCGGTCGACGGCCACGAACTATCCTCAGTTCAGTCAAAGAACGCATCCTGAAGTTGGGAGATAATGAGGTACCTCTTTCCCAATATATTTCAGAACTCAACAAGAAACTTTCAGATCTTCACTCCATTGCCAAAACTAACTTGATAACAGCTCAAGAGAAGATGAAGATTAACTATGATAAAAAGGCTAAAACCAGGAGTTTCAAAGTAGGAGATGCAGTGCTGCTATACCATCCGATTGCAGGCTCTCCCCTACAAGAGAAATACCAGGGACCTTATACCATCACTCAACGTATCTCGCCAACCAACTATATAATCGCCACTCCAGATAAGCAAGAAATTGGGTATCATGAAAGAAGAAGTGAACTACTTAGTAAGAGAAGGATTGGCAGAACCCAGTGCGTCACCATGGGCTTCCCCATGTCTCCTAGTAGGAAAGAAAAATGGTAAATTTCGTCTTTGTACCGATTACAGGAAGATTAATAATTTAACAATTAAAGATTCGTATCCTCTACCAAGAATACAAGATATCATTGACCAAACGCTAGTGATCTTGGATATGGGGGCATTTTATTACAGCATCCTGCTCCAATAACAGCCATAACAGGAAACCTGCCCCCACTAGCTGATCTGTTACCAGTCTCTTATTCCAGTGGACGATTTATGGGTTCCCAACTAAATTGGCCCACTGTGGAGAAAGAACTATTCGCCATCGTAGCTACCATCCAGAGATACGAGATCTATGTTGATGGACAAGACACGATCTACGTCTACAGCGACCACTCTCCTCTGTCGCATCTCCATAGGTCCACTACTCTCAACCCTAAACTTTTAAGATGGTCATACATACTATCTGCACATAATATCCAAGTAATCGCCATATCAGGACGAGAAAACATTGTGGCAGACTCATTATCAAGGATAACCTCGGTTGATCCTCGGGAAATGGAAAAAAACAAAAACAAGGGGGGACTGTGATATCCCCATATGTTGTACATATGCTAACATATCTGATTTGTCTAAAGTTTATTTTTCCATTTTCTTTGTAAATACATCACCTTATTTCAGCGCCATCTTCATTCCATTCTTCTCATTATCTTTTGTTTACACTCGCCTTCCTGCTGTAAATCATCCCTGTTTTCTTACCTTACATGTTATAAGGTAACCCCAAATTTATTGTTTTGTTAGAATACATTGTTCTCACCACGAGATTCATCTACCTTACTCACCCATTCACTTTGCATTGCTTATTATTGTTGTTTTGAAGTGCTTTTTCATTATTTTGTTTAACGTAAGATTAAAGTCTTGTTTATAACATAGTTTATTGTTCCTGTCCTCCAATTATCCTGCTATTGGTGCTTCTGTTGTCTGCAACCAGCTTTAAGAAGATACATTTGATCATAATCAACAATCTTATACACTCGTAATAAGAAACAAGTGAATTTGGAAGTCTACCCATATGACTTCTATTTTGTTGTGTGAAGAGAACTACCGCCCATTGTAAAGGGGTAATTGTTTGCACAGTGGTTAGTCACATAATAATATATATATATATATATATATATATATATATATATATCTATCTTTGGATTAAACTGTCATAGTACTGATAATATTTCTTGAATATCAGCACAAAATTGTCAACCTTCCACTGCTCGAATTTAGGATCACACTAATAGAGACCATAGCTATTTAAGCTCTCGCTAACAATAATGGTTTAGCATGTTTCGCTTGAAACAAAATATGTTTATAGGTGGATGGCTGATTTTTGGAATTTGTTTCCTAAAGGAAAGACTGACCTAGTTATCATAGTTCATAATTGAAGGCCTCTGGTTTTGTCCAGAAAGGGTTTTACTGATTTTTCTTGCATATTCAGCCTTTTATGGTGTTTATATTTTTGTTATTGATGATTGTAACATTAATGGAATGCAGTTGGATTTTCTTAAATCAAAATTTTCAATTTATTTGGCTCTCTAATAAATTGAAATGTTCTGTAGTGCTCTCTGAATTCTGTTGGACTCTAAGTCTTGTGGTGTTTCTTCTCTACTGTCTCTTGACATATCATTGGTAACCAAGCCTCATGTTGTACTTACGTTGAAGAAATTCTTTCAAGTTAAACCTAGCCACTGAACCTTCCAGTCTACTTGTTGAAAGCCACATTCAGGTTATGAGTCTAGACCAGTTTATCATAGCTGTTTGATCTCCTTTTATCATAGCTGTTTGATCTCCTTGTGCATGCCTAGGGTGTCTTTGATCACCGAAACAATTGACAGAATTCGTGGAAGGTGCCCATTTCCCGTATATGGAAGTTAGGTTAATTGGATTCCAGTTCCGAAAAGTAAACAAACCTATTTATACTGTTTTTCTTGTTGCTGATAATGTTTAACTCTCCTATCATATAACCATTTTCCCTTTGTCCTCTTGACTGAAGATTTCATTTATTTGTCAAGATGAGAGAACTTGATAATTCTTTTGATTGTTTGGCGTTACTTAAGAGAGAAAAAAGGGCATACTTCAACATTGGAGTTGTGTCTTTGAGTTATAGATATGTATTTTTATGGTTTCATGTCTTAAGTAGGACATCAAGCATCTTTGGTTGGATGCCCTCCTTCATCTCATCTCATGATTGCAAACTTTGGATCATGGATAAGAGACGAGGGTTGCATCTTCTGCTGCATTGTTGAATGTTTAGTATCTAGACCAAGTATATTCACTTTGTTTTCATATACAGTATCTGGTTTCTGTATTTGATTTGTAATTTGTTTCTCTCTGTGGCTTTTTAGGTAAGCAATAAACATTTAATTTGTTTTATTTTTCTAGCTTTTCTCATTTATTCTCAAATTTTTTTTGGGGTGTTGTAACAGCAGCAGTCATTATCTGACTGATCATTACAAAAAATTTTCTGGAGACCTTGTGGTATAATGTTCAAAATCAGTAAGGAGTGTCACAAGCCATTTTAGCCCTCCTTTTTTTTTTCTATGACCTGTGAAGGCACAAGTTTACAATCCCTGTGTAGGAGACACAGAGTCATCAAGCAATAACTCTTGTCTTTGGAACTTCTCTAATCCTCCTAGTTTCACCCGGAATTTAACTTGCTACTTTATCAATTTGCAGTTCCTTTCCTCTAACTTGCTGTCCGACTTCTTATGACTTTTAGGACTATTATGGGCTTCACTGTCCCATGCTGAGCCTTAAGATACATCCACCCTTCCATGCTTACTGATCGGTGTTCCATATTTTAAAAAGCAAAGTTGTTACAGCAATCACTTCTCTTGGCATGTAATGAAATTTTGGTGCATTTTCTCATCCTGTTATAGATTTCTTGGACTTAAAATCTTCCTTCACCTCCTATGAGATGGATTTTGTCTTAATTTTCTTGTTTGATGTCTTCCGTCATTCAAGAAATATGCACGTATTGGATTCGATCGCCATTTGGTATTGCTTACTAAACTGTTGGAAAGACCTTGACTTTTCCTTCTTACTCCAACTGCTGGTTTTTATTCCAGTTGCACATGGCTGTTGAATGGCTTCTGCCCCAGTGCTGCAGTTTTCAATTCTAGTAGACCTATGGCTCTTTGGGTACCTTTCTTCCCAAAGTTTGCATTGCTTAGTAGTGCTCCAAAGTTCTTTCTTTGGTTCTTTATATTTTCTTACTATTGGATTTAGTCAATTAGCAATACCAATATTAGTATTTTCGTCCTGTAAGATTTCTTGAATTTATTAATCTGATTTTCTCTCAAGTTTGTTCATCCCCAACCTAATGTAACCGGTAATTTTTTTTCTCTTCAGTGGTAACTCCTTTTTCCCATTTTCTTTTTTCTTTGGCTAGTAAAAGCTATTATATATTTTATTACTATGTCCTTTTGAAATTATTTAATTATTTAATAGATCCTTAAATCCCTGCACATTCAACTGCACTTTTTAATCACCTTATGTTGCGGATTCACAATAACAGAAAAAGCCTAACTTGGTCCTTGTTTTTAAAACTGTAAAACCAATAAACACTATTTTCTGTATGTTCAAAATACACACAACTTGGTTAGTTGTATTTAGACAGTTGTGTATATGCTTATATTCAGTGCCAATGTAATCATTAATCCATAGCACAAATGTTGCTCAGAATCTAAGTGAATTGGGGAAAAATTTTAATGTGTATATGGTTTTGTTACTTATTTCAAGGCTTATTTTTTTTTTTTTTTTTTTAGCACAGGTTCATGTCAAGATATCAAAATTGAAAACTAATTAAAGGAATTGTATCTCTACAGGTTAATGAAATTAAAGAACTGTACTGCTAAAATGTTAATTACAAAGTTGATTTCATTGAGGTATAAAGTTTAATGGATACTTTTAAAACTGTCAGAATTTACATTAATAACTCGGGCAAAGTTTTATGTTCTATTTCCCTTGAAAAAAGTTTTCATAAAAAGCATACGTTACTGTACTTGGTGTTATGAGTGTACTTTTTGTGGGTTTATTTCAGCTTAGTTTGTGGCCAATTTGATATTTTTGATCTAACCTTAAACAGGAAAATTCTTAATCACATTGCCCACACCTTCCAAAAATATAACTTTTGTTATACTGTAGTTCATTGTATCAATTTGCCATATCTTTTAAAGTATACAAATGTAAAAGAACAGAAAAGGAAGACTAATAAAAAACTATGAAACATGAATTTTAACTTTTATTTCTCATTGTACAAAATTATAAAATCTAAGGTAAAGGAAAAGTTGTAAAAAAATAAATTTATTTTTATCTTACAATATTGTGTCCCCCCCCCCAAATATGGGGCTGACCTTACTGATAGTACCAAGACCCCATTCCCTTGATGCCCTGCTTCCCAGAGTACTAATACAGTAGTCATACAATACCAGTGTGACTCCCGTGACAATTGCGGAGTATTCTTCTCTAAATGGAAAAAAATTCCTAAAATTCCTGAGTATCAGACAACTGCTTGTTGGTTGGGAGAAGCATTCTATCACAAGGTCATCTTCCAATTTTGATTAATATACTTTGAAATGAATCTTGATCAACTAGATAAGAATGTATTCTTAACTACAACTTAAGACCAGGCTGCTAATTTATGATAAAGCTATTACTTAAATGCTAAAATTCATAAAGGTGTTCAAAATGTTAAGTGACAAGCAATCTTAGACACCTTAACTTTGTAAAAATTCCAAGTCAAATGTTAACTTGACTAACTGTCAGAGTTTTAGAATTACCACTTCACTTACTATAGCAAATTGGCTTATAGAAGTCATGACCAGTAAAAAATGGAGTTATGATTTTTATCAGAAATTCAATGCCTTTGGACCATCTTTGACAATACAGTTTTTAAACCTTTTTAAGAAGACAAACTAATTCCTATTCCATTATGACTGATAAGAGTACTATACATGGGAAGTATTTTGCACAAGATGAGTTACTGGGTGACAATACCATGATTTTGAAAGGTCATATTTATAAGAGACTTAGCAGCTGGATTTCCAGTTTTGTTACATCACAATTTCCATAGTGCAATATAGTTTAGAATATAAGTCCAGTTTTAAGAAGACAGCATATTCAGAAAGCGTTTGCCTCGGCCTAAGCTTTCACACTCTCAGATCGACAACACTTGGATAAGACTATTAATAACTAAATAAATAAATGTAAATTTTGCCAAATTATGGATGCATTTTAAATGCAGCCTTAAGTGTCAAGCAAATGTTTTCCTGCATCTACAATCAAATTATTAAATTATAAAGAAATTATTTTACAAACTTTTATGCAGACGTATCTCCTTAATTTGTCCCAAATATGGAAAGCGGTAAACATGTGCTTAATTAAGCATACGAATTCTGTAACGCAGTATTCATTTATGTGAATCCCACAGTAATTAACCCAAAGCCTATTCACATTGCACCTATAAGAACATTGCTAAGCTACTTGACACTAACAAAATAAGTACAATACTAAATCTACGGAATGTAATTTTAGTGAAATTTACTGAAGGCAACTTATTGCAATGAGCACATCTTACTTTACTTTAGCATCTAGGTTACAAAAAATTAAAATAGAAACTTCTGAGCGTTGTCATTTATTAATGTAAATTTAAGAAACTAAACTGAATATTTAAGGTGAAAAAAGCTTATAAGACCCTGAATATGAATGAAATATCATTAACATTCAGACATTTATAGTTTACTTATATGTACTAAGTCACCACTGTAGGCAGGAGTCAGTATTCCGAGCACAGTATATTATAGCAGGATTTTAAAAACTTCTTAGAAAGCAGTAAAACCAAATACATGTCCAAGAAACACCATTCACGCAATGTTTCTTAAATGGGCAAAAGACTTGGGAAAAGGGAGATGACATCAATGCAGGGTACTACCCTGACTCCCCTAACTTCATCCCCACCGAGGAGCCAGATCGGACTGGTGTCACATTCCTCTACACTGACGAGTTAGCACAGACAGTGCACCCACCTAGGCAAAGCTCTGAGAGACTTGCCTTATGGCACCAATATAATCTTGGATACCATAAGGCAGCAGTCAAATACCTTCCTTGGAGGGCAACTACCTGACCTTTACATTATAACAAAACATCTGTACATAATAGTTTCCTGCATGTTCTGTAAATCAAAAGGCAAAATTATTTTTTAAATGTTCCCTTCTATTTGTCTGTCTTAGAGCAAATGGCCATGTTTAATCTTTGCTAGACCTTAATATTGTATCAACTATAAAGATTATACAACTATACTTAATCAAATTTTTCTTCAACTGATTACGAAACAACAACAAATTCCAAACAGATGTTGCCTATACCATTTAATACAAAATCATTTATCAATACAAGTACTCTACTAGGAATGGAAAAATCTTAAATTTTTCCATAAGACTCATTAAACTCCATCAAACAAATGGAAAAATACTAATGAAACAAAAAGAACAGCAATTGATCAGCTTAAAACCTCATGAACTGATTTGGCTTAACATGGAAGAGAGCAAGAGTTGTGCCTCTCATCAAGCCTGGTAAAGATCCAAGGTAACCTAAGTGCTACCGACCAATATCCTTATTCTGCATCACTTAACAAACTCTATGAACGCATGATAATGTCGTGCCTAACTCCATCATCAAAGAGCAACTTTACACCAAACAAAGGAAGCTTTTGACCTGGACGATCATGCTGCAATCAAGTCTTGCACCCAACCCAATTTATAGAGGAAAGATTCAAGATCAAGTAAATTCCAGGTGCTGTAATTGTTGACCTCACAGCTGCCTATGACAACAGTCAACAACAGTAGCCCAAATGACCCGAAAACCCGCCATTGTAAGCATCATCGGATCACTCTTAAAAAATACATCTTCTTAGGTTGAAATAGATGACAAAAAGAGTAAGTGGAGGATTCAGACAAATGGTCTCCTGCAGGGCTTTGTACTAGCCCCATTGTTATTCAACATCTACACAAATGACACACCTCAACTCCAGGACATTTGAAGGGTTATATATGCTGATGATCTCTGCATTGCAACAGTTGACTGTTTTTTAAAATTGTCTGAGTGATGAGGACATTATCATCTCCCTCAAACTATTACAAAAAAGGGCATCTTAAGGCAAACCCCATGAAAACACAGGTACAATCATTCCCTCTTAACAACCACCAGGCATAGAGAAAACTGAAATTAAAATGGGAAAACGAAGAACTGCAAAACCACCCTCATCCAGTCTATCTTGGTGTCCCTCTTGATATAACACTAACTTTCAAGGATCATGTCAACAAGCTCAAGAAAAAAAAGTGGCCACCAGAATTAACCTCAGCAAAGTAGCATCCACCAAGTGGGGAGCTGACATAAATTCTTTAAAACAAACAGCCTTAGCACTAAGTTACTCCAATGCAGAATATTGTGCCACACCAAAAGAGTGGATACTGAGCTAAGTAAAGCTTGCCAAATAATCACTAGTACACAGAGAGTAACACCCCTACCAGCTCTGAACAGACTAGCCAGCAATGCATCACCTGACATCCTTCAAGATGCCATAGCTAGAAATAAAAGACCAAACAAGCAAATGATCCAAGGCAACCACTACACAACCATCACAAAACAAGATGTAAAAAATCATGGAAGAGTTTCATGACCGTAAAAAAAAAAGCTAGACCTCAGACCTCTCAAAATACAGACTGCATAAATGGAGTGAGTGGCAGTCAGATCACTAACAATGGCCTCCCTAACTGCTGAGAGAGTGAAGACCTGCCCTGTGGATTCTCTCTTACCAGGAGGAAATGGGTCACCCTGAATAGAGGAAGAACAAAAACTGGTAGGACACGTGATAACCTAGAGATGGGGTTACACATATTGTACTGATTTGGTGAGAGCAAGAGAGTCAATCTAACAATGAATCACATCTTGTCTAGCTGCCCACTAAGGCCCACCTGTTCGAACATGGATCTAAAAACAGCAAAGATACTACGCTCCAGTGAGTAGAACAATGGTGTGTTAAGATATAATGATGCTGAACATACAAAGAAACAAGTATGAAAATTCTAAGTACACCCTTATCAAACTGTAACAAGAATAACAAAGATCCAATAACAGACCCCCATCTACTCCAAATGAGAGAATTATAATTGCAAAAATACAATCAAAGTTAATTTGAAGCCATCAAAATGCAAGCACTGACGATATAACGCTCACCTTCAAAGATCCCTTACATTAAAGATAAGCTTCAATCTAACACCTAATGAAGATATAGAGGATATACTGCTCCACAGTATATCAATTCATTCAACAAACAACGCAACAATTATGTACTACAGATGTATCATGCACAACAAGCATGGAAGCAGTCTCATAAATAACAAAGCAAGGATGTGGAGAGAACCATATGAAAAATAAAAGAAAAAAGACAAGCATTTGTCACCTGATACAAAACTTTGAGGCCTCCCTACAAAAACAAATTTGACAAACACCACCAAAAGATTTAAAGCAAGCAAACTACTATGCAACGGTAGAGAATGATAATGATGATCATCATCATCATCATTATCATCCAGGTGCCATATCCCAAGGACGTCAGCAATAATGGCTCATCGTACCTCTCTATTTCTGGCAGGAAACCAGAAATAGAGAATGAAGGGGATGAAAAATAATACACCTATAATTCTAACCATGGAAATGGCAACACTGTACTCTTACAAACAAGAGAGAGTAACAGGTTTCTTTTGGTAAATGTGAAGAGTATCAACAAAAGTTATAAATGGCACATTATCACCCAAACCTATAATGGTGATCAAAGGCCTGTTGCACCAGTCCCATTTCTTTTTATTTTACAAGAAACTTGATGGCTGCAGACAATTTCTCTAACTTATAACCAGACTTATAAGTAATCACCAGAATAATGTGCAACTGAACAAATACCATATTAAATTGCATGTTCAGGGGATAGAAAATTAATATCATTCAGGGCACTAAAAATAAATAGCCTATTCAGAGGAAACAAAATAAATACATATTTAGCGAGTAGACAACAAATGCCATGTCCACTGCACAAACACCAATCAGCTTATGCAAGACACAAAACTATAACCAAAAATTACAGAAATAGTTAAATGACAAAAATACTTGAAGGATACAGAAATGACAAGAAATAAAGAACCCGTCTTCAATTATGCAGAAGTTACCACCGTCAACCTTAATTTTACAAGGAAAGACAAAAGTTTAACCAGTAGTATGGAGCTAAAAGCTTCACCTTGATATAATAAGTTCATCAACACTTTCTCAACATTAACAGCATCCAAGAAGGAATCCCCATATCATCCTAAAACTACATCAAGATTAATGCCCTCCAATGATTTAGTCACAGCAATGAAGATCAATGACTAGAAATGAACCACACATGAAGGTAATAAAACTCTTATTGAGGTATAATGCTAGTTTTTCTCCAACCAAAATTCTTCTCACATTTCTAGCTCATTCAAAATCAACCAGGATTTCTTGTATAATTATCAAAATTAACTTTCATCTCTCCTCCTAAGGGATCCAACTTCAACTAAGACTCAGCAATAAACTTCAAATTGTGCATCAGAATGTACAATGGAGTTAGAAACTTGACCAACCAAACCTCTTATCTAATCAGAGGAAGCAGGACACCAAAAAGAAATGGTACAGTCACTGAATATGAGCTGCTCAAAAGTCAATGCTGGCAAATGGACAGCTTGATCTAATAACAACCAACCAGCTTCAAACACTAAGGTGCAGTTTTTCATAAAGTAAATTCTCTATAAAAAATAAAAGGTCACACTATTAAAATCTTCAGTGACATTAATAACAGAAGGATAACCATAGAGTAAGTACAGCATCTAATGCCAATATATACCTTTCTCATATTGAGAGGTAACCTGTTTTCCAAACATGGTTACTTAATTATCAAATACTATAACGTATAACAAGAAAAACTTAGAGCTGAGATTCAACACAACAGGAAAACACCTTGGCATATGTACAGAAGGCAGCAAAAAGTACTGCTGGATAAGCACTTGAACTTATTTTATAAGGAGGGATATGAGGGAAATTTAAAACAAAAGTATGTACAATGAACAATTTCCCTTATAGTAGGGAGGGAACAGAATTAAGAACCTAAATAGGGTTATTCTAAATACAGAAAAATCCAAAGAACATTATGTAGGTTTATATCTCTCATGAATGACAGATAAGGGACAATAACAATGCCCTATCGACAGACCATATATGCATATGATCAGCACCCAAGACCCCTCTCCATCAAGCTAGGACCAAGGGAGGGACAAACAATGGATGATGATGACCAAGAATGTACACCTATAAGCTCCTCCAAAGGCCCAATCTCTTGCTCACAAGGATAATGAGGTTGCAAACACTATTATAAACAATCAAGCTTTCAAACCTCATCCTACCTAAAGATTGCCAGGTAGGGACGTTTCCAATAGACTACCACAACCAAGATACAAGTGAACAGCTAGAAATAATAATTAAGCTTTGGTTTCAAGGTTAAAATTATGAGACCAGAATTAGGATGGAATAAAAGAGCTTTCGATAAGAAGCTTCTGAACAGATACTTCCAAAAGGTAATGGAAAATGGAGGGGTTCAAAAAAAAAAGAGAAAAAGCCCTACGGTAGGAGGGTCTACATCTGAGCAGATATGAAGATGAATTTAGTATAGAAAAATAAAACATATCTACAGAGCTCATTAAGCTTCTGCCAAGGCAACTTTACCATGAAGTCTTTAAAACTGCAAGAGGTAAATCTAAATTGGATTTTCCATGCAAGGTAATGCAGACTGTTTACACGACAGAACCACATGGAGCCACCAATAAATAAACCCTCTATGGAAGAATGAAAAAAAATTCCAATTTATATATAAGAACCCTTTTGTACTGGGTATAGGATCACAAAATGAAACTTTTAGACAAAGAGCTTCTAGTAACAGTGGGATGTAAAAGAATGAGAGGATAAAATTCCCATTAGAAATCAGAGTAATTTTTACCTTGGTTCTAATTCTAATGACAGACCAAAGCTACCACAAGAAAATTCAACATAAAGAACTTCTCAAATGCGTAGGTTTAGTATTGCGACACGAGACTTTCCAAGACATTTTCCACAGAATATTAGAAAATTTACGCAATCAATTTTTTGGGTCATAACAATCGTGTATTCTCTAGCCCGGCTTCAACTAAAACAAAAAGTATACTTTGGAATCCTTTACCATTATGTTAAGCCACAGTGTCTTAAAAATAATGTGTGAAACTGTAGTTTCCTTTCACTTTTTATTGGAAAATGTCCTAATTCTTATATTTCTTCAATACTTTTGCTACACAAATCTGTATAACTAATCAATATTATTTCTTACAGCAACGTATAATCTTCCAAAACTGTACATTTAAGTGGCTAACACTAATGCCCTCTGTAAAATGGACAAGATACTAAAACGTTCTTAAACTTCTTTAAAAAACATTCAGTTCTACACTTTGCTTCTGATTGATAGCCATCACTTTGGAATGAGTTTAGTCTCCTGTCATATGCAATTCCTATCTAAATTTCTGCTTAATTTAGATATTCACCGACACCCTTTTACAAGACATTCACTGACCTGCTCCAATTCTTCATCCTGATTCTTCCTTATCTCATTTCTTGGTTACATCTAAATTAATTTTCCTAATTGACTTGACACTTGACAGTCAGGTTAACCAAGTGCTCTGCCAGAACAATTCCTCTAAATTAATGCAATATATAAAGTACCTTTCTACTGTATACCTATCATTGGTTCCTTTCTTTCTCTGGGACTTTTTGGCGCACGCTTTCTGGTGCAGGACTTTTGGGCAAGGCTGTTTTAAATTAAAGAAATTACCAAAGCTGATATACATTAAATAAATATAGTACCAAGATTATGATAATATCAATCACCATCCTCATTGTGATTCCTGCCTTTACATGAATTTTTCTTTTAACATCGCCAAAATTTGATTGAATGATCACGAGATCTACATCTGTCAAATGCGTAAACATACCCGTTATGAAGAAATTTTCCTCTTCCTTTTCTATTTTAAATTCTTGGAACCGTAATGGGGTATATAGTGATATTTTTGAGAACTGAAATCACCAGCAGTCACAACGAAGAACAGATAACTTGTGAATTTGTGACCGAGATAAATGGAGAGAAAGCAGGAAAAAAATATAAGCTTAGTAGCTTCAATTTTGTGTTTAATGGCACTTTAATTTTTGTGTACTAACTGAGATTTTCATTGAATGGTACATTACTCGAATAGTACTTTACTCTAAAAGCTAATTCATTTCTTAAATTAGCCAAACGATCTAAAACCCGTTACTGGAAAACAAAATCTATGTCTGTTAATTTATCTATCAATATGTATATATGCTTAGACATGTTTTTTCTTTTATTATCTATAACCAAAATTTAATTTTCATTATAATCAATACAGACCAAATTTATACAGGGATTCTACTGAAGAATAAACAAAGTACTGCGCCAAAATGTCATGCGCCAGAAAGCGTGTGCCAGTCTTGCACCAGAAAGTCTGCCCCAAAAAGTATTAGACAGCACTTAGCTGTCTTACCTCTATTTACCTAGTTCCATTTCCCTTTGCTTAAGAACAAATCCTTGGTAAATTCTACAATAATCAATCAAAACGACTAACTGTTCTTATCAAACTAATTCATAAATACAATAAGACTATCATCAATCGCACCAGGTTACAATTTGGAAGCCTTTCAGCTTGACAATAATTTGACAAATCAAAATGACTACTTAGTCAATTTTCTCTGCTTCAAAATATACGGAGCTTAACCTGGAGTTTTTGTTTAATGCAGATAGTGGTTACAAAATTCTGTTCATTATCGAGTACAGGAGTTCTAAACTTAGATAAAATGTATTAATGAAATCTAAATTTTACCATCGCTTTATGAAAAAACAGCCAAAAAACAGTCGTTTTATTAACGACTTCTATAAAGACAGTTTGTTCAGTTGTCATTCTGTAATCTCTGCTTAAAATGTAGCCTTCCTTACAGGATTCCAAAGTATCATTTACCTTTTGACAGAGCCAAAAAAGCCTTAATCATCCAAAGGACCAGACTTTCACACCTACCAATCTTAGCAAAAGTGGAAAAAACGAACCTCCATTTATGACTACCCAAAAGAATGCAATATTAAAGACTATTCTCACCACATTAAATATAAGCTTCAAAAAGAAGTCTACCACCAAAATGGGTTACTTAACATCAACCTTTCCAGGAGACATTCCCATGAAAATTCTTGAGAAAAACTATAGAAATCGAAACTACAGAAATACCTCATAGTACATTTTTGGGGCATTTAGCAATTAAGAAGAAACTTTTAATGCCACTTCCTAAAACAAAGTCCAACTGACTCCCTCCAAATAATAAATGTACTCAGATTTACAAGGCCATTTGCTTCCCTTTTTTATACAGATTAGCAGGAAAAACAATATATGGACACACATTTCATTACAATGAAAGGCTATAGCATCACCTCAGGGTGAAATGATGCAACAAAGATGCATTTTACACTTTTCTTCTTTCAATTACACATTAAGGAACAAAACGTGTGATGAAACCTACACATGTACAGAGTGATACTGGTCCCCTTTCAAAGAAATTTTCAAGATCCTGCATATAAGAAACTGTGACCGAATTCTTCCGTGTCCTTCATGGGACATGGTACAATCGCAAGCTAAAAATCCCTTAGAGTTAATAACACTCACATTCATATTCATGTGGTTTACAATGCTCACTAAGATGCAATGGTATTACTAGACAGGCTAATTGCTATGTTCCCACAAAAAATAATGCAACATTGCCAAATTTGTATATCTAACAAAGCACTCACTTCGTTTTCATATTCAGATTTAACTATTAGAGATACCTCTGGCAAAATACAGCAAAACGTTTCTTTATAATCAATCCATTTACTTATAAATACAAGGACGATTGCTTGACAAATAAGTTATATTTATAATACACCGATATTTTCGTAAACTCACATCTAAATAGCAGAATATATAAAGTTTATCTAGGCATTTTCAATCTGAAAGAAATGTGAAAGACCAATGGTAGATTCTTTCACTTTCTGAAATACTCTCATAAGAACTGGACTTACCATCTAGTTTATACACTACGTAAATTGGGTTATAAAGCAAAACCGAGTTACTCTAAAAAATTCCTGATAAATATGAAGCCTTTCACTTTCATGGTATAGTTATCCAACCACTGTACTCATGTTTTAAGAAATGCTTTCAATGTATAGTACTCTATTCCCTTTGTCAATCATAATGAAAGTATGGAACAAATTGTATATCTTCATAAAAATTAATATAAAATAGAATTTCCAAAGATGGTTTTGACCATTGATAAATCTAAAAAAAAATCTATAACACCTTGATCTACCAGTCATGATTTAAAAAAGCAACTTTGCTTTAAGTTACCGAAATGGAATTTGAAAACTACGACAGTTGGGAAAGTTAAAATTATGACTCGGGATTTTCCTCAAGTTCTTGTATCCAAGATTACCTTTGATTTTATAACATTTGAAAAACACCTTTAAGAATTAAAAATCATCTAAGTAAACATAACTTTATCAATAAAAAACTTCAACAGCATAATCTTAAGCTATAACTATACATTCTTACCTAGCTGAATCATGATAACCAATTTCAGCAAATAATAATCAACTGGAAGATGTCCTGGTGATAAAATGTTCCCAGTAAACAAACAGTTATCAAATACAATGAATAATTTTCCACTTACAGAAGAAAAACACATACCACATTTGAAACGGCAGTAACTCTGGGACTGTTCGACGACTGTATGTACTCTAGCAAGCAGGGAGGGCGGGTTTTAGGTAGTTCGGTAAGCTCAGCCCCTTGAGGTGTGGCTAAAGGCCTTTATTCTTTCCAATTAATCTACATCTACATCTGGAAGAGAACTTCAATATCAGATTCAATACAATAGAAATGTCAGTTACAATATGAATTTCCTTTTGACATAAGACTGGAACCATGTTTAATTGACATAATTGTTATAACCTGAAAAAATATTTGACTAAATGTTCCCAAATTATTTTCAATATACATTTAATACTTCCCACCCTTTATGGTACATTGTAAAATGAAAAACACTAGCTACAATATTTGTTGCATAAACATCACTATAAACTACTGACCTTATAGTTATCTATCATTTCCCCAACGGATATCAAGAGTTTGATGCTTTTGATAAACTGAATCATCCTTCTTCAACCAGATATTATAAATTTTGTCCAACTTCTCATTTACCATTAGAAATCTAAAATTCTCAATCCCACGTGTCCCTTACATACCATTTAAAACTAATTCCTCTCAGCCTTTGATATAATCATTATTGTTATCTATAAACATTTCAAAATCCTCTTTCCCTTAACCCTTTTACCCCCAAAGGACGTACTGGTACGTTTCACAAAAGCCATCCCTTTACCCCCATGGACGTACTGGTACGTCCTTGCAAAAAAATGCTATAAAAATTTTTTTTTTTTATATTTTTGATAATTTTTTTGAGAAAATTCAGGCATTTTTCCAAGAGAATGAGATCAACCTGACCTCTCTATGACAAAAATTAAGGCTGTTAGAGCAATCTAAAAAATATATACTGCAAAATGTGCTGGGAAAAAAATAACCCCCTGGGGGTTAAGGGTTGGAAATTTCCAAATAGCCTGGGGGTAAAAGGGTTAATGGGCTTCTCTCAACTCTACTTAGTCTTCCTCAACCGTTATCAGCTCCAAGTGAAAATTTATACCAATTTTATATACTTTCTTAAGTCTTTATAAACATCTTCAGTACTACCTTTCTGACCAGCTATTACCCTATCCCTTCTCATTCCAGGTCAATGAAAAAAGAATTATCCCTCACGACTAAAAATTATGGAAAACCAGTCCAACGTCAAAAGAAACTTCTGGTGACTGACTTTAGAATAAAGTTCTCTTTAACAATAAATAAATCATACAATCAGAATATCTTTACATATGTACAATATTATACATAAATCAATATAAAATTACACTGCAGGAATGACCAAATTCATTTAATGTAGAGGTTAAATTTTAAACAGTACAGTAATACATATTAAAAAAATGTTATTTTGATAATAAAATAAATTTTTGAACATACTTACCCGGTGATTATATAGCTGCAACTCTGTTGCCCGACAGACAACTCTACGGTAAAAACTCGCCAGCGATCGCTACACAGGTTGCGGGTGTGCCCAACAGCGCCATCTGTCGTCCAGATACCCAGTACTCATTGTACAGTGAACCCTCGCTACTTCGCGGTTCGACCATCGCGGATTCACCACTTCGCGGGGTTTTCCCATAACCCATATATATATACATATCGCGGATTTTCCGGAAAATTCGAAAATACCGCGAAATCTGAAGACAACCAAATACGATATTTTGTTACCTGTAATTCCATTAAATTAGTAATATCTGCTCTTACTGATTGTTCATTGCATTACATATGATATATAATTCAGCACAGAAAGAAATAAAACACGAAAAGAGAATGTGATCATACGATAATTCAGTACGTAGTAAAATTAAATCGAACATGAAACGCAAATCAGATGCAGTCATACCATATTAGAATGGTGTGTACTGTAATGGATGTGCTTCTTTTCCATGAATCTTTTGTATGTATACGTACGTAGTACAGTACTGCATCCAATAATATTCTTTGTTGCAAAAATCACAATTCGAATACTGTAAGCGTACGAGAGAGAGAGAGAGAGAGAGAGAGAGAGAGAGAGAGAGAGAGAGGCGTAAAATAGCGTACGTAAATTTTTATTATTATTGTTATTATTATTATTATTGTTGTTGTTGTTAATAAAATTATTATTGTTATTATTATTAATCATTATTATTATTATTATTACTGTACAGTATTATTATCATTATTTATTATTATTACGGTATTGTACTTAATCTACGTACGTTCAGTGTGCGCGGGACATCTTCTATGAGTAACCAACGCACCATAGTACTGTATAAGACGGGTTGTGATTGGTTCAAGCGCTGATAGATGACGAATCAAAACTCAAGTTTTGTTATCTATCCTGTGATTGGTGTTTTGCCCGCATCTTCTACCCGCAGCATCAAAGTTCTCGCGGGGCTGCATCGTTCACTTTCTCTTTCCGCGTATTGCTGAGTAGACGTTCTTAAGTTTGTGAAGTTTAATCTGTGCTGTGTGCGACTGTTTTAAGTTGAACTTTTTGTTGAACTTTCTGTTACAATGCCTCCCAAGCGTTCTGCTTCTAGTAAGGCTGGTAGTGAGCCTAAACGCCACCGAAGGATGATGACGATAGCTGAGAAGGTTACGCTTCTCGACATGTTAAAAGATGGTAGAAGTTACGCGGCCGCCGGCCGCCATTTTGGCATCAACGAATCCACCGTTCGCTACATCAAGAAGGATGAGGCGAACATTAGAAAGACTGCTGCAATCACCTTTAGCAGATCAGCGAAGCGAGTCGTTACAACGCGTAATAAAACGATCGTACGCATGGAAGGTGCTTTAGCTGTGTGGATTGCCGACTGTCGGAAGAAGAACATAGCGTTGGATACGAACACCATCCGAACAAAGGCTTTGAGCTTGTATGAGAATTTTGCGGCAAAAGAACCTCATGACGACGATGGCGACCATGCTGAAGAAGATGATGATGTAGATGATCCTCAACCAGGGACCTCCACTGATTCCCAGCGTCAGAAACAACGTTTTTCCGCCAGCAAAGGATGGTTCGCGAAGTTTCAGAAACGCTTCGCCCTGAAAAGCGTTTCCCTGCATGGGGAGTCTGCTTCCGCTGACACTGCCGCTGCTGAAACTTACGTGAACCAGACTTTCAAGAACATTATCGCTGAAGGTGGATACAAGCCGGAACAAGTGTTTAATATGGATGAAACCGGCTTGTTTTGGAAGAGAATGCCGTCGTGAACTTTCCTGTTCAAAGAGGAAGCCAAAGCCTCTGGCTTTAAGGCATTCAAGGATCGCGTTACCCTCGTGATGTGTGGCAATGCTGCTGGATTTTTGTTAAAGCCGGGGCTTATTTATAAGTCGAAAAATCCTCGCGCTTTGAAAAATAAAAATAAGAATCTCCTTCCCGTGTACTGGATGCATAATCAAAAAGCATGGATTACGAAGATGCTGACCTCCAACTGGTTCCACCAGTGTTTCATCCCGCAAGTCCATGAATATCTCTTAGAGAAGGGCTTGCCATTCAAGATCCTTCTCCTTATGGATAACGCTGGTGGACACGCAACTGACCTGTCGCGTGAGGGCGTTCAGGTTGAGTTCCTGCCACCCAACACCACGTCATTAATTCAACCGATGGACCAGGGGGTTATCAGGGCGTTCAAGGCCCTCTACACGAAGAATACCTTGGCGGACCTCGTTGCGTGTGTGGATGCTGCCCAAGATGACGAGGATGAAGATTTCAACTTGAAGGCGTACTGGCGGCAGTACACCATAGCCACGTGCCTGCAGAATATTCAAAAGGCACTTCAAGAGATGAAACCTGCAACCGTGAATGCGAGCTGGAAGAAGTTGTGGCCCGAGATTGTTTACGACGACAAGGGATTTACTCCGTCGGAAATCCAACACTCTGCAATACGGAAATCTGTGCAGTTGGCTGCCATAATTGGGGGTGACGGGTTTGGCGACATGACGACTGAAGACGTCGACGAGTTGTTGGACTGCCATTCCCAGCCCCTAACTGACGCAGACCTCGAAGACCTGACGAAATCGGCAAGTGAGGAAGAGAGTGAGGGTGCCCAGGAAGAGACCCAAGAAAATGTCGAAGAAACGGGCTTAACATTAGAACGGCTTGCCAAGTTCTGCAACCATATGAAGGAGGCGAAAGAAATGTTACAAGAGTGGGACGAGGATATGGTTCGCTCGATGCAATTCTCAAATAAGGTCGATGACATCATGACTCCCTACAGGATGCTCTTGGATCGAAAAAAGAAGCAGCGGCAACAACTTCCGATCACAATGTTCTTCCAGCCTCGCAAAAAAGAGCCAGTTCCTCCTGCTAGTACGCCTTCGGAAGAAATTGAAGAAGTTGAAGAGGTGTCCCAGGAAAAGGCACCTCCGTCTGAAGAGACGTAAAATACTATCATTGACTGCACAGTAGAACACATCATCAGCTTCATCATCATCATTTCTACTGTGCAGCAAATTCATCGCCATCGTCATTCAAGTTTTTCTTGAACTTCTTTCGTGGTGAGTACAGTAACAATCTTTATTTTTTACTTTAACCTGTTTTATAGTTTAGTAATGTACGTACTGTATGCATTAAGTTAAAGGGAAGGTTTTAAAAGTCTACATGTTGTAACCTATCATATTTTTTTTGTTTAAAATTTACATTCGTACGTAAAACAATCTCTCTCTCTCTCTCTCTCTCTCTCTCTCTCTCTCTCTCTCTCTCTCTCTCTCTCTCTCTCTCTCTCTCTCAAATTGTTTTCCTGCTTTGCTACGTACAAGTACTGTATAATTTATATTTGTAAGGTAACATATTTTGTAAATGCTTTTACTGTAAATACTGTATGTACTGTATCATTATTTATCACTATCATCATGCGCGTTAAATGCCTTGTTTGTTCTGAGCGTGGTTGTTTACTGAGCGTACACGCCGTCGTTTCAGGCGGCGTCATAAAGAAAAAGATTTCATTTGGAAGTCCTAAGAAAAATACGTAAACTAAAACATTGGTAATAAAAAAATCAACATACAGTACTGTATAATCAATATAATCGATGCAAAAACTAACCTATATATGTGTACTGTACACTAAATGAGTTTGTTTCTTCATTATGATCAGAGATGAACGTAAACAAAACATTGGTTGCCATTTTTTATCGTGCTTTTTAGGTGTTTAGGAAACACATGATATAAAATCGCCTTTAATATTTGTGCCTGTTTTAGTTTAGGGTGCTGTAGTACATGCATTAAGTGTTCTGTACATTAAAGGGTGGTTTGTTAACAGTACTACGTATAAGGGAAGGTTTTAAAAGTCCGAATATACATGTTAAATAAATAGGTAAATATGCTGTCACTACTTCGCGGATTTTCACCTATCGCGCCCGCCTCTGGAACCTATCTACCGCGATAAACGAGGGTTCACTGTAAACAAAGACTCAATTTTCTCCTCGTCCCACTGCGTCTCTATTGGGGAGGAAGGGAGGGTCCTTTAATTTATAATCACCGGGTAAGTATATTCAAAAATTTATTTTATTATCAAAATAACATTTTTCAATATTTAACTTAGCCGGTGATTATATAGCTGATTCACACCCAGGGGGGTGGGTAGAGACCAGCAATATATGTTTACACTTTTATGAGCTAAGAGTTTTTATTTCATTTTAGAAGTTATCAAAATAACAAAAACAAAATAAATAGGTACCTGGTAAGGAAGTCGACTTGAACAATTTCTCTGCCTTTTAAGTACGTCTTCCTTACGGAGCCTCGCGATCCTCTTAGGATGCTGAACGACCCCTAGGATCTGAAGTATCAAGGGTTGCAACCCATACAACAGGACCTCATCAAAACCCCTAATCTAGGCGCTCTCAAGAAATGACTTTGACCACCCGCCAAATCAACCAGGATGCGAAAGGCTTCTTAGCCTTCCGGACAACCCAAAAAACAACAATAAAAACATTTCAAGAGACAGATTAAAAGGGTATGGAATTAGGGAATTGTAGTGGTTGAGCCCTCACCCACTACTGCACTCGCTGCTACGAATGGTCCCAGTGTGTAGCAGTTCTTGTAAAGAGACTGGACATCTTTCAAGTAAAATGACGCGAACACTGACTTGCTTCTCCAATAGGTTGCGTCCATTATACTTTGCAGAGATATATTTTGCTTAAAGGCCACGTAAGTTGTTACAGCTCTAACTTCGTGCGTCTTCACCTTAAGCAAAGTTCGGTCTTCCTCACTCAGATGTGAATGAGCTTCTCGTATTAACAATCTGATAAAGTCTGACCAAGCATTCTTTGACAAAGGCAAGGATGGTTTCTTAACTGAACACCATAAAGCTTCAGATTGGCCTTGTAAAGGTTTAGTATGCTTTAAATAGAACTTAAGAGCTCTAACAGGGCATAAGACTCTTTCTAGTTCATTGCCTACGATCTCCGATAAGCTGGGGATATCGAAAGATTTAGGCCAAGGCCGAGAAGGCAGCTCATTTTTGGCTAGAAAACCAAGTTGTAGCGAACAAGTGGCTTTTTCTGACGAAAATCCTATGTTCTTGCTGAAGGCATGAATCTCACTGACTCTTTTAGCCGAGGCTAAGCATACCAGGAAAAGAGTCTTAAGAGTGAGATCTTTCAGGGAGGCTGATTGTAACGGCTCCAACCTGTCTGATATGAAGAATCTTAGTACCATGTCTAAATTCCATCCAGGGGTAGCCAAACGACGCTCCTTGGTGGTCTCAAAAGACTTAAGGAGGTCTTGCAGATCTTTATGTTTGGAAAGATCTAAGCCTCTATGCCGGAAGACCGATGCCAACATGCCTCTGTAGCCCTTGATAGTGGGAGCTGAAAGGGATCGTCCTTTTCTCAGGTATAAGAGAAAAACAGCTATTTGAGCTACAGAGGTACTGGTCGAGGATACAGAAACTGACTTGCACCAGTCTCGGAAGACTTCCCACTTCGATTGGTAGACTCTAATGGAAGAAGCTCTCCTTGCTCTAGCAATCGCACTGGCTGCTTCCTTCGAAAAGCCTCTAGCTCTCGAGAGTCTTTCGATAGACTGAAGGCAGTCAGACGAAGAGCGTGGAGGCTTTGGAGTACCTTCTTTACGTGTGGCTGACGTAGAAGGTCTACCCTTAGAGGAAGACTACTGGGAACGTCTACTAACCATCGAAGTATCTCGGTGAACCATTCTCTCGCGGGCCAGAGGGAAGCAACTAATGTCAACCTTGTCCCTTCGTGAGAGGCGAACTTCTGCAGTACCTTGTTGACAATCTTGAACGGTGGGAATGCGTAGAGATCCAGATGTGACCAATCTAGGAGGAAAGCATCTATATGTATTGCTGCTGGGTCCGGGACTGGAGAGCAATAGATTGGAAGCCTCTTGGTCAGCGAGGTTGCAAAGAGATCTATGGATGGTTTTACCCCAAGTGGCCCAAAGTCTCTTGCACACATCCTTGTGGAGGGTCCATTCGGTTGGAATTACTTGCCCTTTCCGACTGAGACAATCTGCTATGACGTTCAAGTCGCCTTGGATGAACCTCGTTATTAGGGAGATGTCTTGACCTTTTGACCAGATGAGCAGGTCCCTTGTGATCTCGTACAACGTCAGTGAGTGGGTACCTCCTTGTTTGGAGATGTACGCCAAGGCCGTGGTGATGTCCGAGTTAACTTCCACCACTTTGCCTCGAAGGAGAGACTTGAAGCTTTTCAAGGCCAGATGTACTGCCAACAGCTCCTTGCAGTTGATATGCATGCTCCTCTGACTCGAGTTCCACAGTCCTGAGCATTCCCGACCGTCTAGTGTCGCACCCCAGCCCACGTCCGATGCGTCCGAGAAGAGAACGTGATTGGGAGTCTGAACAGCCAGGGGAAGACCCTCTCTTAGGTTGATATTGTCCTTCCACCAAGTCAGACATGAATTTATCTTTTCGGAAACCGAGATCGAGACCGCTTCTAGCGTCTTGTCCTTTTTCCAGTGAAAAGCTAGATGGTATTGAAGAGGACGGAGGTGTAGTCTTCCTAGTGACACAAATTGTTCCACGGATGACAGCGTCCCTACCAGACTCATCCACAGCCTGACTGAGCAGCGTTCCTTCTTCAGCATCTTCTGGATGGATAGCAGGGCTTGATCTATTCTGGGGGCTGATCGTCTTGTTGTTCAGCAACGTCCTCATCAGAGGGTTCCTCATCCGAAAACTGATGAGGAAACGGCAACGGAGTGGGCAACGTCTGGCTCGCTGAGTCCGGTCGCACTGGTGCATGCGTGACGGAGCCGGACACAATATCATGGAACTGCTGCACAGTCTGTGAACTGTCAACAACCATGGGTGCGCAAGGAAGCACAGCGTCAACCCGAGACTGTCTAGACCGTCTGGGTTGTGCAGTCAACACCCTACCGGGTTGCTGAGGTTGACGCACTGCGTCAAAACAAGTCACCTCTGCTGGTTGTTGAACGTCCTGAACGTCAACAACCACCTCCGAGCGTCGCTTAACGTCAACGTGCGGCTGGCAACCAACACTGGGTCGCATCGGTGGAGGAACCACCTCAACTGGCAGACGCGAGTAGGTTACCTCAGCGTCAACAGGGCGCACAACCGACCGGTTGGAAGGTTGTTGGCCAGAAGGTTCGGTAGCAACCTTCTCCGCATTAAAGTCCTCTATCAAGGACGCAAGCTTGGACTGCATGTCTTGCAGCAAAGCCCATTTATGGTCTACGGGAGCAGGTGTGGCAACAGACGGGGTTAGCGACTGAGGCGGTACCGTTTACCATCCCTGAAAGCCTTGTTATGCGTGACATAATTGTACAGCAAAACTTCAAAGGCTCGAAAACAGCTGTGAAGTTGAACTGCAAACAACTTGGAGCGTCTCCTGGCCAGGCGCCAGGGAGAGTCTACGAGAATTGAGAAGTCTATCTGGGCAGAGGCATGAACTCCCAAGCCGAGAACTTCTCTCGTGTCATATCAGACTCTCGCTCTATAAACCAGTTTAAAAGAAGGGAAAGCAAAGGCTGTATCCCCCAAACTCCTCCTGGTGAAAAACCAGTCGCCTAGCCAACGTAAAGCTCTCTAGGAGAGCGAGAGAGCACTAGCTTATAAACAACGGCTTCGAAGTAGCTAGGCCTAGTGTAAGCTCTGACGTTTAGGCGAACGAGGAGCAGTAGTTACAAAAAGATCCGGACAAAGATCCTTAAAAAAATCATCATGATTTAATTAAAGTCCATAGGAGGCTAAGCAGCTTTAGGCTCCTCTCCATCTGACAGAGTCCTCAAGGGAATATCAGTAGGAGGGGGAACAGCAACTTCCTCATCTACAGGAACCTTGTCCGATAAAAGCTGAATCTCAAGCAAGGGAGAGACCTACCGTGGTGGCAATGCTTTACAAGCAGAGTCCACACTCACTAGTGCATTAGTAGCGGACCAGAACGCAACGTCATGTAACTGCTTGACAGTCTGTGAACTGTCAACAACTGAACTGTCAACCACAACAGGTGCGTGAGGACGCACAGCGTCCACTCGAGACTGCTTTGACTGCCTAGACTGAGCAGTCAAAACAACTCTAGAATGCGGAGGTTGACGCACAGCGTCAAAACAAGTCAACTCCGATTGTTAGTGAACGTATTGAACGTCAACAGGAGCATCAGCAAGTGGCCTAACGTCCAAATGCGGCTGAAAAACCACACGAGACCGCATCGAGTGTGGTTCTAAACAACCTGACTGACGTGACTAAGCTACGCCAACGTCAACAGTAAGCACAAAGGAACGTTAGGTTGGCTGAAAGCCAGGATATCGATGAGATAAACGGCTAGACTCAACGGACTAATCGGCAGAATAGTCTTCCATAAGGGAGGCAAGCATATACTGCATGTCTTGCCATACAACCCATTAAGGATCAACGGAAATGGTTGTGGTAAGAGACGAGGGTAACGTCTTGTGACCGCAACACTTTGCCTACAAAAAAAGACTCTCGGAGTCTGTGTTACGCTTTTGTTAGGCGGCGAGCAGTTATCCGATGACTGCATAGGGTCAGAGCTGTCCTAATGGTTGTAACCAGGACGCTGGACCTGTCCTGAAAGGACTGACTTTCGCTTAAGGGCTTCAAAACCTTGTGACAGGTTTCTTATGCGAAAAGCCTTCGGATTACGAGGAGAAACAACGTCTCTCTCGTTTTATGGTAGGGGAGATCTTGGTAAGATACACCCGATACCATAGAGGGAAAAACGTCTGTTCGTTGGTCAAGGCCTCTCGAACCCATAAGTCGTTTGACATTACTTCTCCCCTGGGCTTGGGAGCATGTAAGAGGTCCCGGACTAGGTGAACGACAGGCACGAACAGACGAACCCTCGGACGCAACACTGTAACACTTTGCGCATATCACTTTATCACTTCGATTTTCTGTTTTGCACTTATTTCACTGAAATCGAAACTTTAACTGATTTCTACCTGAAACACGCAATTCTACCCTTCATTAAAAGGTAGTAATTGCGAAATCAGTCGTATAATGCAAGCTCATTAATACCAGCAAAAAACAGAAAACATATTTTAAGATAAAAAAAAAATCAGTGGCTGGGAAAGAGACTAAACACTAGTTCATATAACTACGTTTTCAATCTCTCACCGCACATAGCCTGGGGACGAGAATAAAAAACTAAAACGTTTTATCCTTCCTCCCCTTACAGCGACTAGGGACGAGAGTAACACGAGAACAACGTTACCCGCTTGAACGGAACGTTTTCTCTCCTCTCTCTCCCTCCGTCTCTATCTCTCTCTCTCTTGATTTCGCACCTAAGAGAAGAGCCCAATTATATTTCGTCAAAAAAACATGTTATTTGACTAAAGGAAAAAACTGAAAGGTTTTTCAAATAAAAAGTTCCTTTAAAATAGAATTTAAAACATTTAAGCTAAGAAAGAATGAACAAAACGTCAGAATCGATTTACTCTTACTGCAAAGTGAAACCGTGATACACTCTCTCTCTATCGTAACGATAGAGCGCATGTTGAACGTCCTGAACGTCAACAACTGCGTAGCATAAATAAACTAAACGTTAGTTCATCTTTGAAAACAGTACGAAGACTATCAAAGAAATTCTTTCATAAAATATTACATTTAAAAAGTTTTAAATCCTTAGCTCTTTAAAAGCTAATTACGATATAAAGGGCTCAACGTTGATTAACTTCGGTTTCCAAGTTAGGACCGCCTACTCTCAGGAAAGGTCGCATATAAACAAAACATTAAAATTATTTTTATATGTTTATAATAAATGGAAAGTTAATCGAAGAGGCCTAATAAAGGCGGAGAGATATAAAATATATAGAGGAAAATCTATAACGTGATATAATTACTAAAAGCCTAAACACACTTCCGTCTAAGGGAAGGGTCGGCCATTTAAAAGTGAAAGAAAGCCCATACTCTCTTTGTCACCATAATTAAATCTATCCAAAACGAATTCAAGATTTAAGATGAAGATAAAACACCTGCATAGCGAAAGCTCAAAACTAGAATAAAGTACTTCACCAATTAGTTGTGAAAAAACTCCAGTTTAGCAACAGCGAGTAAGTACGTCTTGTCGATAGCTCGACAGAGAGAAAATTGAGTCTTTGTTTACATTGAGTACTGGGTATCTGGACGACAGATGGCGCTGTTGGGCACACCCGCAACCTGTGTAGCGATCGCTGGCGAGTTTTTACCGTAGAGTTGTCTGTCGGGCAACAGAGTTGCAGCTATATAATCACCGGCTAAGTTAAATATTGAAAAAATTAAATCACTTTTTACATTATATATGGCTAACTACTGCAGTACACAAAAATATCCTGAAAAGTTAAAAATTTATGCATAAACATTTTACCATTAAAATCTATAAAAATTTAAGTCCTTTTAATAGACAAACCTGCCAACTACTAATAATCAATAACACAAATTCAACAGAAGGATTAAAAAATAAGAGGTGCTTTTGCAAAATAAATTCATATGCTAAACGTATTGCATTAACAACCGCAAAGTGACAAAGCCTTGACGTTATCTGAAGAAACATATCTGGAATGTTTAATAAAACAAGAAAAAGTACTGTACCGTATTTCCCGTGTCTTAAGACACTACAAGTGATAAGACGCATCCATATTTAGCCAAGAAATTTTTAGGAAGAAAAGAAATGGAGGATTTAACAACCTATCGTACCAAAAATTCCTAGTCGGCGAATTCTAGTGTGTTTTTTCGTTTGGCACAGTAAATTTTCATATTTATGGGTGTATGATGAAATGTGTTAGGTTAATATCAATTAGCTGTACACCTGTTATCCCAATTTTATAATATATTCATATCAAAAACCCCTAAACCAGTTGTAGTTGCTGCTATTGTAACGATGTTGTCCAGTGTTTGTTTACATGAAAGCAGTGTTGACAATTGCACACGCCCAAATTTTGGTAGAGAAGTAAAATTCCAGTAACATTTCCCAAATTCCTCACGTACAAATTTCATACAAAATTAGTTACTTATCAAATAAATAATTCTTTAAAAATTTCACAGGGTGGAATAATTTTTTCTGCTTGTATGATTCTAGGTTTACTTTGTTTTTAGTTAACTTGGTAACTGCACTCAACTTGAGGTGAGATTTTTTTTTCAAGTTTCTGTTCACCAACCACTATTTGTATGAATTTGGAACCTATACAACAGTCATTACTGTACTAAAATATTGCTTTATTACAAAATGTCAACAAAATATGAGAAAACAGATGAATACTACATAAACAATAAGAAATACTGGCATCGTCGGCTTCAATTCCATTAGTTGGCATGTTTGCATGTAGATGGCTTGGCCAGTCTTTAGCTGTCCACAAAAACAAAAATAAATATCTTGTTGTCTTCAATAATCAAAGAAAGTGTATTAAAAACAAATTTATTTATTACATATAAATAATAGGCTAATTCTAGGCTTATATTTTATGTCCAGTGCAAGCGTTTGTATGGTATTACCGAGGTGTTTCAGAGTTTTCAAAGTCTCCTATACAACTTTATCTTAGTGTTAAGACGCAGGGTAATTTGGGGGGGCATTTTCAAGGAAAAAAAGTGCGTCTTATGACAAGGGAAATACGGTATACAGTATCCCTAACTACTCTGAAACTTTAAGGATCTGATAATCTAATATTGATAAAATCTATTTAGAGATAAATAAAAAAACAGCACAATCTACAACTTTACATTTATGATTTCCTACAATAAACTGTAATTCCAAATATCTAAACTAAAAACATTCTTAATTCATTTAAGATTCTTTCATACAAATTCTAGTTTCATAGACACAAACCCATAGGTCCAGAGATAAGCAAGAGTTAGTAGCTTGGAGTAAAATCCAAGAAAATTGTGGTAGCTGAGAGTTGAGAGCTCCCCCATTAAGGGTAATCTACTATTTACCATGAACTGGAGGTTTTGGCTTCTTTGTCTCAAGCATTCCTGAGTTCTTTTTCCCTTCACATGGATTGGAATAAATTTGCATTTGTGAAACATGATCTCATGGTATTTTTTAGGTCATACATAAAAAAATGACTACTTTTTACCAATGCTTAATATTCATTTACCCTCATGATTGACTTGAATACTAGGCTGCCTTGAATATCCAAAACCTGGAAGGTGGTTTATCAGTTATGATTTTCTATTTTGATAAATCAAATTCTTACATGTATCAATAAACTTTCTTGAGTATGAACTCTATGTTTTCTACTACCTTGGATCTAGGACCATTTTAAAACCATATATATATTCAGCACAATTTTTCAAATACATGGTACTGAACAAACCAGCAATTGGATCATTAAAAACACTTGAGAAATAGGGTGTAACAAAGGATAACAATCTCACAAATTATAAGCAGTTAAGATTGTGTAATTGTAACATGCCACGTTTTCAATATTGGATGTAGTAAAAGCTGACTAGAAGCTTAGAACTTGGTTCCAACTCTTCAACAACTAACACATTTGCACTTTCTGTTGCAAGTACCTGTAGTTTGCATGAGAACACTTAGAAAGTAAAAGCTAAAGGTTTTCCACTCTGTTGAATCAGTTTTCATGATGCCATATACTCAGATTGTTATAAAAAAAATTGAAAAAAGCCAAAAATTAATGCTCTGACCTCAAAGTAAGACTGAAATCATAATTTATGGAATTTGGGACATTCAATGATAGGGTTCAAATAGGGGGAGAAAGCCCCTCAATTGAACTATGAATGTCATAAGAGGCCGGACAACAGGACAGAAGGGAAGCAGAAACAGAAGTAAAGAAGGCTAGATATAAGATGGGTGCAGTTAGACCCTTTTGCAAGGCCTAGAGTACACCGTGCGAGATGCACTGATGGCACTCGCCCACAAGGTTTCGAGAGATGAAACCTTCCGCTGCTGATTAAGAATGTAACCTCTTCTAGATTGTGATAAGTTTTATTGTGTTGTAAGTTGTCTTTTTTCTGAATTGGTTTGTAATTACTGTACAAAACTTTATAGGGTCTGCAATATGATCAATTTTAAGTACAGGTAGCTGACCAAATTAAAAGTTTCAGCTACCTATACTTTTCCATTAACAGAATAGTAATTCACATTCCTCACAATGATTCCCTAAATCAGAGTATTTCCTAAGGCACAAGAGAGAATAAGGATCCTGATCCCAAGAAATAAGTCCCCTTGAACAATCTACACAGGAATTCATAACAAATCAAGAAGACATCCCTAATGATAACTAAAAACTTAAATAACAGTTTAATGCTTTACGATCTGGAGGAGGTAAAGAAAACGTAAACTTATCTAGTACAATTTAACCAGAAGACTGAAAGATAAAGTACTTTCTATGTACCCCAGCCAAAGTTATCATTAACTACTAGATTATCTTAATATTATACTAAAGGCCTAATTTTATTGAAAGGAAAGCAAGAAATTTTCCATTACCCATTTTGGGGTAAACATTGGTATAAGCCAAGCTTCAAGAGAGAAGCAATATGAACATCAGGGGAGCTTCAGAGACATAATAAAAAGCCAGTTTCTTTACCTATATGAAACAACATTTAAATGTATCAAGAAAACTTACATAAAAAATGAAAATACACACACTATATATAGGTCATCTTTCTGACTGAATTAAAAGATTTGGTCACTCCTGCAATGGTATACAATACAAAATCCTACCATCATTATTAACAGGCAGAAAACATTTGGGATCTTAACAAAAAGGAAATAATCTTTCTAATCCAAAAAAAGACACTGTGAAAATATCACTTTTTCCCAGTTTTAAAAATACAAATCAGATATCAAATTAAAGATGCTAACAAACTTAGCCTTAATAAAAATTGGTTAATAATTACACTTATAAACTTCCATTCTACTTGACTGTCTATCTTTCTTATCAATTCTCAAACTTAAGATTAATCACATTGCAGACTTAATCAAGTGGGGTGATTATTTCAGTTTAGATATCTGACTCAGTACTTTAATTAAGCTATTCTACATAATGATTATGTCATATATACAAGTATTGACTTCCTTAAAATAAACTTAAACTTTTTATGTCAACTTTCAAATATTCTAATGTACTTGAAACATTCTTTACAATATCAAGACTACCACTTCCATTGAAAAGTAAATGTTCTGCCAGTTAATAACAGAAAAAAGTAAAATGGGTTTTGCCAGTTGATAACAAAAAAGTAAAATGTGTTCTGCCGGTTAACAGGAAAAAAACATTAAAAAATGCCAGCAAGCTTTATGGAAATGGCAAAATAAATTTAACTCACAGAGCAACTAAACCGCAAAAGATATGCAACCTTATACTTAATACTCCTACTAGAACATCACCCATTCATTGAGCTAATATCATTAGAACACAGAATAAAGTACTTGTAAACTTATAGAAATGCTATGAGCTGAGTAAGCCTTAATTCCCAATACAGGGGATACTGCTGATACAATAAGATTACTTTTACGAAGTAAAACCTGTCAGGATGTATGGCCATGTGTGGACTATGAACAAGGTCAAACTTTTCTAATTGCATCAGATTCCCTAGGATACCAGACAACTCCCAATCAATCAATCGATCTACAAAGTAGCTACAAAAGTGCTCCTGAAATGTTAACACTTTAGAAATAAGCGTTTCGTAGTTTAACGAAAAATAGATTAAAGAAAGGTATTCGTCTATCAATACACAAAACTTCAGTTAGGAAATCTTAAAATACAATTAAAGTTATAACATTTGTAAATGACATTGATTTTAATACTGTACACCTTAATTTTCTCCATCATATGACACTTTAACCCTTCTATTCCGTTGGAGGAATTTCTTGACCGGAAGCAATTTTAGTTTTGCACAGGTCTCTTACATTGTAAAATAAAATATCCATATTCCTTTACTTTTTCTCCATTTTTAAGGTTACTATATGTGCCAATTTTGAAAAATATATACCTATTAGTTTTGCAACCATGAAAAAAGTAACATCCAAACTGTTCAGGTAAAAAAAGACCCATGCATGATATTTACCTTTTTTTGGTGCAGTAAGTTTAATTGTATACCCTATCCAAATCTAGTGCAGTTACTCATTCCATCTCCTAATACAATTGTTATCTTTTACAACTGCACAGTTTATAGAAAACAGAGAGGCTTCTTTCTTTACTTTGTGGAAATTTTACAACGAAAGATTTTGACTGTTTCCCCTTCAAAATTTTGAGTTGTATTTTTATTTATAACATTATACAGAATGTATAACCTGTTATTTTTTTGTGGAAGAATAAAATCTGAAGAGAATAATTGTGTAGGATAAGCTATAATCATTTAGTAGCCAAAATAAAGGATTTTAAGCCTAGTTGGTAATGAAAACTATTTGTTGGTTACCGGAGATTCAATTGCAATAATTGTTGTGTTTCAGTAACACCATAACGTTTCTTGCATTCCCTTCCTATGTTCATTGCATTGAAGACGATAAGTGATTATATAACTCAGACAATAGCGATGAAAAAAGTAACCATCTTTCAGTGAATAAGGAACTTGCTAGTAAAGTAGTGACTGTGAAACTGATAATGAAAACTAACAAAGTAGCTCTACCTGCTCAGATTTTACATCCAAAAAAGGGAATATCACATGGAATACACAAAGATCAACTACGACTTTAGGCAGATTGAGCAAATAATTCAACTGATCAAGTCCTTGGTATAACCTGTTGTGCAGCATCAAGGATTTCAGATATTCCTTCTGCATTCAAGTTGTTTATTACTCCAAAGTTACTCATCATTTTGAAAATGACCAATAAAAAAGCTGTTCGAGTACTGCACAAGGAAAACATCATTAGCTTAATGGAACGAAGTCATTGAGAATTCTAGCAGGGTTATGCAAGTCTTACGGAGAGTCCCTCAGGAGTTTATAAGATGATATGTACTCTGAGCTACAATGGCTTTATAATTTTTTTTCTTTTAATATTCCAGGTTTATTAGATGCAAAAACATACTTGCTCCCATCAGAGATGATTGGAATGCCTTGGTAGAGAGACTTCTTTTGATGTACTGTATAATATTTCAATAACAGTTACAGTCAATGAGCAAGTGGTTCCTTTTAAGGGAAAATATCCATTTTGGTAGTATATTCCTTCAAGGCCTGATAGATATGGGATGAAAGTATGGTCAGCAAGTGATGCAGAATATAGCTACATTTTGAATGCCGAAGTATAAACTGGTCGCAGATATGATGCAGCCGAATGTGAATCGGGAAGCGTGCAGTACTGACATTAACTGAAGGCCTCAAAGGAAGGAGTACAACATGTGATAACTTCTTTTGTAGCTTAGGCTTAGCTAAGGAGCTGAAAGCTTGAAAGCAAACCATTCTTATTACGATCAGGAAAAATCAACAAGAAGTTGATACACAGTTCTGTAAGCCAAAGAAAGCAAGATATTCTACTGTCGAGGGGTATCATGATGATCACATCCTTTTTTCTTATTGTCCTAAGAAAGGTAAAACTGTGGTATTGATGACTTGTATGCTGGATTCTGTAACTTACAGTGAAAATGAGAATAGGAAACCCAATGAAATAGAATACTATAATTTAAGGCCCTTTCATACGAGGGGCAAACAACCAATTTTGTTGTATGGGTGAACAATTACGAAGGTAGATACAATAACTTCATAGATGAGGAATCAACTGGCAAACCATCAAAGTGCCCGAGCCCATTGTTGAGGCACCTGACTATTGTCAGACGTAACTCTGACTGCACTCTGCTCTCTGCCTGGGTGTCTAGCCCAAGTGATACGTTCGCCTGCCTGTGCCTACTGACTGCCTTGGACTGTTTGATCTGGTAACACTGTTTCAAAGCAAAAGAATTACAGGCAAATCAGAGTGCCTGCCCTGCATTTGCCCTACATGTGGAAGGGCCTTAAAGGAGGTGTTTACAATCTAGATAAGCTTGTAGCAACTTATAGGCCAAAGCATTAGAGAGGATGATGGCCTATAGCCTTATTTCATAATATGATTGATATTCTTGCTTACAATGCATTTGTCCTTTGAATGATAGTAGAGTCTAACTGGAAGGCAAATACTACCATCAGAAGAATCTTTCTTCAAGAACTAGGAATGTCCTTAGTTCAACTTGTATTATCATCAAGGGTTACTCTCCCAAGAACTGCAAATGCAGAGAGACTTGCTGAGGCAGCAAAACCAAAGAGGGAAGATTACCATTCACAGTTCCAGGAAAGGCATCCTGAAAGACATCGTTGTTATATGTGCAACAATGACCACAAGGTAACCTCTTGTAAATGCCAGAAAAGTACATGTAATAATCCTGGGGTAGCAACATTCAAAGGCAATAATTGCAACTAATATCCTAGACTTCATTAACAGCAGGATGGTTGGGAGGGGTAAGCGAGTGGTCTCAATGACAGTTACTTCCACGTAGTAGACCCTGGCAATGCAAAAATCACCATAAAATAGCGTGGTAGGGTGAGGAACTGTCAATCATTTTTATAATGGGTCAATTTTTACCTGAACAGAAAAGGTGTTACACGTTTTTAAAAGAACAAAAGGGTTAACACATTTTTTCAAGTGTTTTATTTTTTAACTTACTGTGAGAATGCTTTAACTTATTTTTTGTCATAAAAAAATGTAAGATTGAAATATTCTTTATCCTTTTTGATATTCCTCTCTTAAAACTTATCTCTATATCAGTAAAATTTGATGCAAGAAATCGGAAACTTCAAAGGAAAACTATGCAAGCTTTTTACAGGATAACTCGAGACTTATAAAATCAGCTAACCTCTTATTTTACAAGTTAAAAGAAAATGAATGAGAGAAAAACTTAAGAATATAAATTCTCTAGCTGAAAATATTGAGAAATCAACACTTCCTACAAAGTCAAATGATAACTTGATGTACGTGAAACTATTCTTATTTTGTTGATTAAAATAAATAAAAAAAATTTTTGCTATCACGGTTTCTCCTTGCTAACAGTATGCCCTAAATGAAAATCAGTTTACAAAAGACGAATGAATTGTTTTACCATTCCTCAATATCATATCAAAATACTGAATAAGGCATTCATGATACAAAAAAAAAAAGTATTAAGCTTGCTGGCATCTGCACAACTTAAACATACCAAAATTTTTCAACAATTTCTGTAAGGTGCAACATATATGGACTTTCAAATGATATAAATCTGGAAAAATTTTCTAATTCGTAATAATGCCTAATCCATTTAAATCTTCCAAAGAAATTCTTTCAAACACACTGTATATGTAAAATCCCATGCATGTATATCAAGAACTATTGATTCTATCCTTTCCAAAAAACTAATAACATTCCTCCCAAGTCTCAAGTTCTTGTCAATTTAAAACTCACAAACTTAAATTCCTAATATGAAAAACTATTGTAAAACAAAAGTTAAGAGACAGTAATCATATCCAAATATAATATTACTTGTAAGATAATATCATATGGGCATAAAATGTCCCAAATGAAATAGCATTTTAAATTAATCAATCAGAGTGACATTAACAGAACAACGACTGTAAAAGAATCTGAAATTATTTGAGAAATAAACTTTATAAACTTCAGCAAAAACTTTTCAAGTTCCAAGATTTATTCCCACGTAAAGGTAACGGCAAAGTTCATAATTTCTGACTCCGATATTGGGAAAGGAAGAAAAATTTAAGGATGAATAAATAAACCTATCAATAAATATGGTGCATAATGCAAGGTCAAGTAATAAAAGCATGCATTCATTACATGAAATTATGACAAATTTCATGTAAGTACATCTGCAAAAAATACTGCTGAAAAGTCCTCTAAAAGCTAATAAACATCTAAAACTTCATATACACCTTACAGTTTAATAGGTAAATGTATTTAAAATCATTCTAATAAGGAAAAAAGTTATAATATTTCTTATAACTTTTTTTACTTATTATTTTCCTACAACCCCATTGTAAGAAAGATTTGTGTCCATTGGACGAAGATGTCCTCATTCGAAAATGCGCTCTTTTCCAAAACTTCACTCGTATTTCAGTACTCAGGGAAGTCATCCGTTTCATATACAGATGAGAGTAATCTGAAAAGAAAAAATAAACCTTCAGTAATGTAATTAAATCACTTGAAAATATTTCTGACATTGACTAATTCTGAATCAATTTTCTATTCTTCTTTCACAGTCTACACAAAAGTTGTTTATATTCAAACATATAGAGGCAATATGCTGCAATAGTGTATTTTCAAAATTTTCATCACTTTTTATTTATATATACCTACAAAGCTCAAATTTTTTTTGTACTCATATAGATATCTTTACAAATGTATTTTACCTAGCCATTTTATTTCTTTAATGAAGCATAAGTGAAACCAGAAATAAATAGATTTTCTGGATATAAGCATCAAAATCTTCCCTCAAAAGGCAAATACACAAGATAGTATAGTGTACTAAAGTATCCTTTACAGTACTAAACTTTTGTAACTTGGATTCCAAAACAGAAATGGAAAAATTCAGTTTTTATTTGTTAAGTCAAAATCTTGTATTAGAAACTGATCACCAGCCTCTCTCTTGTATCAATAAGCATTCCAAATCTAAAGATAAATTGAGAAGGTGGGACCTCATATTGAGTAACTGAGTAGTGCCATAGGCTCTGTACCATGGTCTTCCACTGTCTTGGGTTAGAGTTCTCTTGCTTGAGGGTACACTCAGGCACACTATCCTGTCTTATTTCTCTTCCTCTTGTTTTGTTAAAGTTTTTATAGTTTATATAAGAAATATTTATTTTGGTGGTGTTGTTATCAAAATATTTTTTCTTTCCTTGTTTCCTTTCTGCACTGGGCTACTTTTCCCTGTTGGAGCCCTTAAGCTTATAGCATCTTGCTTTTCCATCTAGAATTGTAGCTCAGCTATTAATAATAATAATAATAATAATAATAATAATAATATTAATTACTATGACTATGAAATAAATTACATAGCAGGAAAGAAAAACATGATGTCTGATTGTTTATCGATATTTGTTTAATGCTCAAGTTTCATGTATACATTGAATGCTACCATTTATTTACTGTTAGGAAATATTTATTTTAATGTTGTCACTGTTCTTAGGATATTTTATTTTTCCTTGTTTCCTTTCCTCACTGGGCTACTTTCCCTATTGGGGCCCCTGGGCTTATAGCATCCTGCTTTTCCAACTGGGGTTGTAGCTTAGCATTTAATAATATGATATTTTTTAACATACTTACCCACTGGTTATATAACAATAGCTTTATTCTTCTGTCCGGCAGAAATTCAAAACTTGCAGCAATCGCATAGATATACCAGGTATACCTGTACACTAGCGCCACCACGGAGCTAGGTCGAACTATTCCTTCTAGCATCAGATTTTCCATGCCCATAGGTCTCTAGAGGGGAGGAGGGTGGGATTTTAAGTTATATAACCAGCGGGTAAGTATGTTAAAAACTTTATTTTATTATGAAAATATCATTTTTAAACATTTAAACTTACCCACTGGTTATATAACAATAGCTGATTGACACCCTTGTGTCGGGTCAGAGACAGCAACATTAATGGAATTTCAATTAAGAGTTAAAAACAAAACTAGCTTAAGGGTTCGTACCTATTAAGGAAGCTGACTTCAATGGTTCTCTGCATTAATAAGTCTGCTGTCCTTTGAGAACCAGCGTCCCACCCAGGGGGCTGAAGAACTCTAGGAGCTGTCAAACGGTGAATAACCTATATGCTGACAGGACCTCAACTAATACCCTTGTTCTTGGCGCTCTCAAGGAACAAATGACCACCTGACTAAGTCAAAGATTGCGAAAAATTGTCTAACAATTTCCTCCAATCGTAAAATTATATAAAAGTTCCAAGAGGGGAAAAGGATTCTAGGGATTAAGGGAGTGTAGTGGTAGATCCTTCACCTACTACTGCATTCGCTGCTACGAATGGACCCAAAGTGTAGCAGTCCTCATAAAGAGTCTGGACACATTTTAAATAATGTGATGCAAATACAGATTTACTTCTCCAAAACGTTGTATCCATTATACTTTGCAGAGAACGATTTTGTTTAAAAGCTACAAAAGTTGCCACAGCTCTAACTTCATGAGTCTTAAATTTAAGGAGGTTAAGGTTTGCCTCACTGCAGTGTGTGTGAGCTTCTTTAATCAAAAGTCTTATGAAATATGATAAGGCGTTTTTAGTCATAGGTAAAGCAGGCTTTTTGACTGCACACCAAAGAGCTTTTGAATTGCCTCTTAAGCCTTTAGTCCTGTCTAGATACAACCTCAGTGCTCTAACAAGACAAAGAACCTTCTCCAGTTCCTCACCCACCAAATCATAGAGGTTAGCAATTTCGAAAGATTTTGGCCATGGATGAGAAGGACGTTCGTTCTTGGCTAGAAATTTAAGCTGCAGGGAGCATATAGCTTTGCCGTTTCTAAAGCCAATGTTCTTGCTAAAAGCGTGAACTTCACTAACCCTTTTAGCTGTCGCGAAACTTATTAAAAATAAAGTCTTTAAAGTCAGATCTTTAAAAGAAGCAGAGTTTAAAGGTTCGAATCTGTCATTCATAAGAAATTTTAAAACCACGTCTAAATTCCAGTCTGGTGAATCCTGTTGACGTTTCTTAGAGGTTTCAAAGGATCTGAGAAGATCCTGAAGGTCCTTGTTATTCGAGAGGTCTAAATGTCTATGCCTGAAGTCTGTTGCTAGCATACTCCTGTACCCCTTGATGGTTGAGGAGGAGAAATTGTGCCTTCTTCTAAGCTCTAAAAAGAAATTGGCAATTTGAGCTATAGAGGTACTGGATGAAGAAACTGAGTTAGCTTTACACCATGCTCTAAAAACTTCCCACTTGGACTGGTAAACCCTGATGGTAGAAGCCCTTCTTGCTCTAGCAATAGCCTTGGCTGCCTCATTCGAAAATACTCTAGATCTTGCAAGTTTTTTGATAGTCTGAAGGCAGTCAGACGTAGAGCTTGGAGGTTTAGATGGTTTCTTGCCAAGTGAGGTTGTCTGAGAAGATCTATTCTCAATGGCAAGCTTCTTGGAACATCTACCATCCATTGCAGTACCTCCATGAACCAACCTCTTGACGGCCAGAAGGGGGCTATTAACGTCAATCTGGTTCCCTCGTGAGATACAAACTTCGGTAGTACTTTGTACAGCACTTTGAATGGAGGGAAAGAGTACACGTCTAGTTGTGACCAGTCCATCAGGAACGCGTCTGTGTGTGACGCTTCGAGGTCCGGAACTGAGGAGCATATGTTAAATATATTGTTTTTATCTTTTCTTTCCAACTTCAGAATCCTTGTATTCTCGTTTTCTTTATCTTGTTTGTCTTAAGTACAAAAAAAGTACTTTGCCTTTCTTCATAATCCTTGGTTTCCAACTCTGTTGGAAAATGATATTTTAATTATAAAATAAATTTTTGAATATACTTACCCGGTGAATATATAATAGCTGCAACTCTGTTGCTCGACAGACAAAAAACAGTAAAAACTCGCCAGCGATCGCTATACAGGTTGCGGGTGTGCCCACCAGCGCCAACTGTCGGCCAGATACCACTCTCTCGATGTAAACAAAGACTCAATTTCTTCTCATCCCACTGCGTCTCTATTGGGGAGGAAGGGAGGGTCGTTTGATTTATATATTCACCGGGTAAGTATATTCAAAAATTTATTTTATAATTGAAATATCATTTTTAAATATTTAACTTAGCCGGTGAATATATAATAGCTGATTCACACCCAGGGTGGTGGGTAGAGACCAGTTAAATATGTTTACATCGTATAAGCTAAGAGTTTTTTATTTCATTTTGACAGTTATCAATATAACAAAACCAAAATAAATAGGTACCTGGTAAGGAAGTCGACTTAGACGATTACTCTGCCTTGTAAGTACGTCTTCCTTACGGAGCCCCGCGATCCTCTTAGGATGCTGACAGACCCCCAGGAGCTGAAGTATCAAGGGCTGCAACCCATACAACAGGACCTCATCAAACCCCTAATCTGGGCGCTCTCAAGAAATGACTTTGACCACCCGCCAAATCAACCAGGATGCGAAAGGCTTCTTAGCCTTCCGGACAACCCATAAAAACATTAAAACATTTCAAGAGACAGATTAAAAGGATATGGAATTAGGGAATTGTAGTGGTTGAGCCCTCACCCACTACTGCACTCGCTGCTACGAATGGTCCCAGTGTGTAGCAGTTCTCGTAAAGAGACTGGACACCTTTTAAGTAACATGACGCGAACACTGACTTGCTTCTCCAATAGGTTGCGTCCATGATACTTTGCAGAGATCTATTTTGCTTAAAGGCCACGGAAGTTGTTACAGCTCTAACCTTAAGCAAAGATCGGTCTTCCTCACTCAAGTGTGAATGAGCTTCTCGTATTAACAATCTGATAAAACATGACAAAGCATTCTTTGACATAGGCAAGGATGGTTTCTTAACCGAACACCATAACGCTTCAGATTGGCCTCGTAAAGGTTTAGTACGAGCTAAGTAGAACTTAAGAGCTCTAACAGGGCATAAGACTCTTTCTAGTTCATTGCCTACGATCTCCGATAAGCTGGGAATATCGAAAGATTTAGGCCAAGGACGAGAAGGTAGCTCATTTTTGGCTAGAAAACCAAGTTGCAGAGAACAAGTGGCCTTTTCTGACGAAAATCCGATGTTCTTGCTGAAGGCATGAATCTCCCTGACTCTTTTAGCTGAGGCTAAGCATACCAGGAAAAGAGTTTTAAGAGTGAGACCTTTCAGGGAGGCTGACTGTAAAGGCTCAAACCTGTCTGACATGAGGAATCTTAGGACCACGTCTAAATTCCACCCAGGAGTAGCCAAACGACACTCCTTAGTGGTCTCGAAAGACTTAAGGAGGTCTTGCAGATCTTTATTGTTGGAAAGATCTAAGCCTCTATGCCGGAAGACCGATGCCAACATGCTTCTGTAGCCCTTGATAGTGGGAGCTGAAAGGGATCGTCCTTTTCTCAGGTATAAGAGAAAATCAGCTATTTGGGCTACAGAGGTACTGGTCGAGGATACAGAAACTGACTTGCACCAGTCTCGGAAGACTTCCCACTTCGATTGGTAGACTCTAATGGTAGAAGCTCTCCTTGCTCTAGCAATCGCACTGGCTGCCTCCTTCGAAAAGCCTCTAGCTCTCGAGTCTTTCGATAGTCTGAAGGCAGTCAGACGAAGAGCGTGGAGGCTTTGGTGTACCTTCTTTACGTGTGGCTGACGTAGAAGGTCTACTCTTAGAGGAAGACTTCTGGGAACGTCTACTAACCATCGAAGTACCTCGGTGAACCATTCTCTCGCGGGCCAGAGGGGAGCAACTAACGTCAACCTTGTCCCTTCGTGAGAGGCGAACTTCTGCAGTACCTTGTTGACAATCTTGAATGGTGGGAATGCGTAAAGATCCAGATGTGACCAATCTAGGAGGAAGGCATCTATATGTATTGCTGCTGGGTCCGGGACTGGAGAGCAATAGATTGGAAGCCTCTTGGTCAGCGAGGTTGCAAAGAGATCTATGGTGGGTTGACCCCAAGTCGACCAAAGTCTCTTGCACACATCCTTGTGGAGGGTCCATTCGATTGGAATTACTTGACCTTTCCGACTGAGACAATCTGCTAGGACGTTCAAGTCGCCCTGGATGAACCTCGTTACTAGGGAGATGCCTCAATCTTTTGACCAGATGAGCAGGTCCCTTGCGACCTCGTACAAAGTCAGTGAGTGGGTACCTCCCTGATAGTAAATGTACGCCAAGGCCGTGGTGTTGTCCGAGTTTACCTCCACCACCTTGCCTCGAAGGAGATTCTCGAAGCTTATCAAGGCCAGATGAACCGCCAAAAGCTCCTTGCTGTTGATTTGCATGCTCCTCTGACTCGAGTTCCACAGACCTGAGCATTCCCGACCGTCCAGCGTCGCGCCTCAGCCCAAGTCCGATGCGTCCGAGAAGAGAACGTGGTTGGGTATCTGAACTGCCAGGGGAAGACCCTCTCGTAGGCTGATATTGTCCTTCCACCAAGTCAGACAAGACTTTATCTTTTCGGAAATCGGGATCGAGACCGCCTCTAGCGTCTTGTCCTTTTTCCAGTGAAAAGCCAGATGGAATTGAAGAAGACGGAGGTGTAGCCTTCCTAGCGAGACAAATTGCTCCAGGGATGATAGCGTCCCTACCAGACTCATCCACAGCCTGACTGAGCAGCGTTCTTTCTTCAGCATCTTCTGGATGGAGAGCAGGGCTTGATCTATTCTGGGGGCCGACGGAAAAGCCCGAAAAACTTGACTGTGAATCTCCATCCCTAAATACAGAATAGTTTGGGATGGGACCAGCTGTGACTTTTCCAAATTGACTAGGAGTCCCAATTCCTTGGCCAGATCTAGAGTCCAATTGAGATCCTTCAGACAGCGATGACTGGAAGAGGCTCTGAGAAGCCAGTCGTCCAAGTACAGGGAGGCTCTGATCTCCGATAGCTCGAAACTGGTACCCCACATTCCTGTGAACAAACCTCAGAAACGGTTGGGAATCCGGGTGTATAGGAATGTGGAAGTATGCCTCCTGAAGGTCGAGAGAGACCATCCAGTCGCCTTCCATAAATGCTGTCAAGACAGCCTGGTAGACTTCATCGTGAAGTTTGTCTTGACAATGAACACATTGAGCGCACTTGCCTCTTACGTACTCCTGCAGTGAACATGGCTGCCAAATCATGGAGCCATCCCTGAGGGACTTGTCCCTGCAGAGAACGTGGCTGTCAGATCATTGGAGCCATCCCTGAAAGCCTTGTTTATGCATGACATAATTGTACAGCAAAACTTCAAAGGCTCGAAAACAGCTGTGAAGTTGACCTGTAAAATCTTGGAGCGTCTCCTGGCCAGGCGCCAGGGAGAGTCTACGAGATTTGAGAAGTCTATCTGGGCAGAGGCAGGAACTCCCAAGCCGAGAACTTCTCTCGTGTCATATCAGACTCTCGCTCTATAAGCCAGTTAAAAAGAAGGGAAAGCAAAGGCTGTATCCCCCAAACTCCTCCTGGTGATAAACCAGTCGCCTAGCAAACGTAAAGCTCTCTAGGAGAGCGAGAGAGCACTAGCTTATAAACAACGGCTTCGAAGTAGCTAGGCCTAGTGTAAGCTCTGACGTTTAGGCGAACGAGGAGCAGCAGTTACAAAAAGATCCGGACAAAGATCCTTAAAAATCAGCATGATTTAATTAAAGTCCATAGAGGGCTAAGCAGCTTTAGGCTCCTCTCCGTCTGACAGAGTCCTCAAGGGAATATCAGTAGGAGGGGGAACAGCAACTTCCTCATCTAAAGGAACCTTGTCCGATAATAGCCGAGTCTCAAGCAAGGGAGAGACCTACCGTGGTGGCAATGCTTTACAAGCAGAGTCCACACGCACTGGTGCATTAGTAGCGGACCAGGACGCAACGTCCTGTAACTGCTTGACAGTCTGTGAACTGTCAACAACAACAGGTGCGAGAGACCAGGACGCAACGTCATGTAACTGCTTGACAGTCTGTGAACTGTCAACAACAACAGGTGCGTGAGGACGCACAGCGTCCACTCGAGACTGCTTTGACTGCCTAGACTGAGCAGTCAAAACAACTCCAGAATGCGGAGGTTGACGCACAGCGTCAAAACAAGTCAACTCCGATTGTTAGCGAACGTCCTGAACGTCAACAGGAGCATCAGCAAGTGGCCTAACGTCCAAATGTGGCTGAAAATCCACACGAGACCGCATCGAGTGTGGTTCTAAACAACCTGACTGACGTGATTTAGCTACGCCAACGTCAACAGGACGCACAAAGGAACGTTAGGTTGGCTGAAAGCCAGGATCTCGATGAGATAAACGGCTAGGCTCAACGGACTAATCGGCAGAATAGTCTTCCATAAGGGAGGCAAGCTTATTCTGCATGTCTTGCCGTACAACCCATTTAGGATCAACGGAAATGGTTGCGGTAAGAGACGAGGGTAACGTCTGTGACCGCAACACTTTGCCAACAAAAAAGACTCTCGGAGTCTGTGTTACGCTTTTGTTAGGCGGCAAGCAGTTTTCCGATGACTGCATAGGGTCAGAGCTGTCCTAATGGCTGCAACCAGGACGCTGGACCTGTCCTGAAAGGACTGACTTTCGCTTAAGGGCCTCGAAACCTTGTTTCAGGTTTCTTATGCAAAAAGCCTTCGGATGACGAGGAGAAAATTGTCTCTCTCGCCTTATGGTAGGGGAGATCTTGGTAAGATACACCCGATACCATAGAGGGAAACGTCTGTTTGCTGATCAAGGCCTCTCGAACCCATAAGTCGTACGACATTACTTCTCCCCTGGGCTTGGGAGCTTGCAAGAGGTCCCGGACTAGGTGAACGACAGGCACGAACAGACGAACCCTCGGACGCAACACTGTAACACTTTGCGCAATATCACTTTATCACTACGATTTTCTGTTTTGCACTTATTTCACTGAAACCGAAACTTTTACTGATTTCTACCTGAAGCACGCAATTCTACCCTCATCAAAAGGTAGTAAATGCGAAATCAGTCGTATAATGCAAGCACATTAATACCAGCAAAAAAACAGTAAACATCTTTTAAGATAAAAAAAATCAGTGGTTGGGGAAGAGAATAAACACTAGTTCATTCAAAACTACGTTTTCAATCTCTCACCGTACATTGCCTGGGGACGAGAATAAAACTAAAAACGTTTTATCCTTTCTCCCCGTACAGAGACTAGGGACGAGAGTAACTCGAGAACAACGTTACCCGCTTGAACGGAACGTTTTCTCTCCTCTCTCTCCCTCCGTCTCTATCTCTCTCTCTCTCTTTCTCTCTTGATTTCGCACCTAAGAGAAGAGCCCAATTACGTTTCGTCAAAAAAACATGTTATTTGACCAAAGGAAAAAACTGAAAGGTTTTCAATTAAAAAGTTCCTTTAAAATAGAATTTAAAACATTTAAGCAAAGTGAAACCGTGATACTCTCTCTCTCTATCGTAACGATAGAGCGCAAACTGCGTAGCATAAATAAACTAAACGTTAGTTCATCTTTGAAAACAGTACGAAGACTATTCAAAGAAATTCTTTCATAAAATATTTATTAAAAATATTCATTTAAAAAGTTTTAAATCATTAGCTCTTTAAAAGCTATTTACGATTGAAAGGGCTCAACGTTGTTTAACTTCGTTTTCCAAGTTAGGACCGCCTACTCTCAGGAAAGGTCGCATATAAACAAAACATTAAAATTTATTTTTTATGTTTATTATAAATGGAAAGTTAATCGAAGAGGCCTAATAAAGGCGGTGAGATATAAAATATATAGAGGAAAATCTATAATTAATTTATAACGTGATAAGATAATTACTAAAAGCCTAAACACACTTCCGTCTAAGGGAAGGGTCGGCCATTTAAAAGTCAAAGAAAGTCCATACTCTCTTTGTCACCAAAAATTAAATCTATCCAAAACGAGTTTAAGATTTAAGATGAAGATAAAACACCTGCACTGCGAAAGCTCAAACCAAAATGAAGTACTTCACCAAATATGTTGAGAAAACTCCAGGTTCTACAGCGAGTAAAAGTACGTCTTGTCGACACGTCGACAGAGAAGAAATTGAGTCTTTGTTTACATCGAGAGAGTGGTATCTGGCCGACAGTTGGCGCTGGTGGGCACACCCGCAACCTGTATAGCGATCGCTGGCGAGTTTTTACTGTTTTTTGTCTGTCGAGCAACAGAGTTGCAGCTATTATATATTCACCGGCTAAGTTAAATATTTAAAAAACATGTTATTTGACCAAAGGAAAAAACTGAAAGGTTTTTCAATTAAAAAGTTCCTTTAAAATAGAATTTAAAACATTTAAGCTTTGAAAGAAGAATGAACAAAACGTCAGAATCGATTTACTCTTTCTGCAAAGTGAAACCGTGATACTCTCTCTCTCTATCGTAACGATAGAGCGCAAACTGCGTAGCATAAATAAACTAAACGTTAGTTCATCTTTGAAAACAGTACGAAGACTATTCAAAGAAATTCTTTCATAAAATATTTATTAAAAATATTCATTTAAAAAGTTTTAAATCATTAGCTCTTTAAAAGCTATTTACGATTGAAAGGGCTCAACGTTGTTTAACTTCGGTTTCCAAGTTAGGACCGCCTACTCTCAGGAAAGGTTGCATATAAACAAAACATTAAAATTTATTTTTTATGTTTATTATAAATGGAAAGTTAATCGAAGAGGCCTAATAAAGGCGGTGAGATATAAAATATATAGAGGAAAATCTATAATTAATTTATAACGTGATAAGATAATTACTAAAAGCCTAAACACACTTCCGTCTAAGGGAAGGGTCGGCCATTTAAAAGTCAAAGAAAGTCCATACTCTCTTTGTCACCAAAAATTAAATCTATCCAAAACCAGTTCAAGATTTAAGATGAAGATAAAACACCTGCACTGCGAAAGCTCAAACCAAAATGAAGTACTTCACCAAATATGTTGAGAAAACTCCAGGTTCTACAGCGAGTAAAAGTACGTCTTGTCGACACGTCGACAGAGAAGAAATTGAGTCTTTGTTTACATCAAGAGAGTGGTATCTGGCCGACAGTTGGCGCTGGTGGGCACACCCGCAACCTGTATAGCGATCGCTGGCGAGTTTTTACTGTTTTTTGTCTGTCGAGCAACAGAGTTGCAGCTATTATATATTCACCGGCTAAGTTAAATATTTAAAAAACATGTTATTTGACCAAAGGAAAAAACTGAAAGGTTTTTCAATTAAAAAGTTCCTTTAAAATAGAATTTAAAACATTTAAGCTTTGAAAGAAGAATGAACAAAACGTCAGAATCGATTTACTCTTTCTGCAAAGTGAAACCGTGATACTCTCTCTCTCTATCGTAACGATAGAGCGCAAACTGCGTAGCATAAATAAACTAAACGTTAGTTCATCTTTGAAAACAGTACGAAGACTATTCAAAGAAATTCTTTCATAAAATATTTATTAAAAATATTCATTTAAAAAGTTTTAAATCATTAGCTCTTTAAAAGCTATTTACGATTGAAAGGGCTCAACGTTGTTTAACTTCGGTTTCCAAGTTAGGACCGCCTACTCTCAGGAAAGGTCGCATATAAACAAAACATTAAAATTTATTTTTTATGTTTATTATAAATGGAAAGTTAATCGAAGAGGCCTAATAAAGGCGGTGAGATATAAAATATATAGAGGAAAATCTATAATTAATTTATAACGTGATAAGATAATTACTAAAAGCCTAAACACACTTCCGTCTAAGGGAAGGGTCGGCCATTTAAAAGTCAAAGAAAGTCCATACTCTCTTTGTCACCAAAAATTAAATCTATCCAAAACGAGTTCAAGATTTAAGATGAAGATAAAACACCTGCACTGCGAAAGCTCAAACCAAAATGAAGTACTTCACCAAATATGTTGAGAAAACTCCAGGTTCTACAGCGAGTAAAAGTACGTCTTGTCGACACGTCGACAGAGAAGAAATTGAGTCTTTGTTTACATCGAGAGAGTGGTATCTGGCCGACAGTTGGCGCTGGTGGGCACACCCGCAACCTGTATAGCGATCGCTGGCGAGTTTTTACTGTTTTTTGTCTGTCGAGCAACAGAGTTGCAGCTATTATATATTCACCGGCTAAGTTAAATATTTAAAAAACATGTTATTTGACCAAAGGAAAAAACTGAAAGGTTTTTCAATTAAAAAGTTCCTTTAAAATAGAATTTAAAACATTTAAGCTTTGAAAGAAGAATGAACAAAACGTCAGAATCGATTTACTCTTTCTGCAAAGTGAAACCGTGATACTCTCTCTCTCTATCGTAACGATAGAGCGCAAACTGCGTAGCATAAATAAACTAAACGTTAGTTCATCTTTGAAAACAGTACGAAGACTATTCAAAGAAATTCTTTCATAAAATATTTATTAAAAATATTCATTTAAAAAGTTTTAAATCATTAGCTCTTTAAAAGCTATTTACGATTGAAAGGGCTCAACGTTGTTTAACTTCGGTTTCCAAGTTAGGACCGCCTACTCTCAGGAAAGGTCGCATATAAACAAAACATTAAAATTTATTTTTTATGTTTATTATAAATGGAAAGTTAATCGAAGAGGCCTAATAAAGGCGGTGAGATATAAAATATATAGAGGAAAATCTATAATTAATTTATAACGTGATAAGATAATTACTAAAAGCCTAAACACACTTCCGTCTAAGGGAAGGGTCGGCCATTTAAAAGTCAAAGAAAGTCCATACTCTCTTTGTCACCAAAAATTAAATCTATCCAAAACGAGTTCAAGATTTAAGATGAAGATAAAACACCTGCACTGCGAAAGCTCAAACCAAAATGAAGTACTTCACCAAATATGTTGAGAAAACTCCAGGTTCTACAGCGAGTAAAAGTACGTCTTGTCGACACGTCGACAGAGAAGAAATTGAGTCTTTGTTTACATCGAGAGAGTGGTATCTGGCCGACAGTTGGCGCTGGTGGGCACACCCGCAACCTGTATAGCGATCGCTGGCGAGTTTTTACTGTTTTTTGTCTGTCGAGCAACAGAGTTGCAGCTATTATATATTCACCGGCTAAGTTAAATATTTAAAAATAAAAAGATCTCAAACGCAACATTAACTAACGTTAATAATTATTTTTTAATACCTGTAAATACTGTGTGCTGGCATTTGAGACCATTTCATAGTATTTAGCCCTTCTTGAATTAGTTAACGAAGTTAGCGAGTAATGGTAAGAATTTTTACCAAGCAGTATCTGCCCACGGTCCAGATATACCAGGTCAGCCAGACAGCGTACCGATTTTAAGCCTCTTCTGCGCACCTACGTCATCTGAAGGGGCTTAGTGTTGGAGAGACCCATTAAGAACGTAGATCTATCACACAGTCAATGTAAATAAAACAACATTTTACCTTTGGAAAATATTTTATTAAGTTATAACTTTCATTTTTTTTTCTTAGGGCCTCCCTGCATGGTTGTCCTTGAGGTTTTATATACTTTATCAAATTATTAAGATATCGCATTCGAAAATATAACGATATCTTAACAAAAAAAGCAGTAACATCCTCAGGAACTTCAATACCAGACTGTTTTAATTCTAAATAAAGCTTTTTAAAACAACTTATTGCCTCCATGAGAGCTTCCCCGTTTACAGCATTAAAAATCTCCGTGTTATTAACAACTGTGAAAAAAAACTGATTAGAAGGTGCATGTAATTCCCCCCGATTAACACATGCTATCCAAGTATTATTCCTTAGCACTTCTTCAGTCTTATTTCCTAACTCAGGATATTTTACACAATTTTTTTTAACAATATATCCACCAATGTATTGAAGAGAGCTTCTTCCTCAATTACTCCCCCAATATTTTTCTTTATTTCTTTATTTGCTCTCAAAAGGTCTTCTTCCTCGTCTAAAGCATCTTTCTCTAAATCAAAATCTAAATTTCTGAATATCTGCGTTGTTAGGCATATTTCTAACGCTAAGTCCCTTTCTTTCGTGATAGATTCATCGTCTTTGGCTGATTCGTGAGATTTTTTAACAGTAGTGATATTACACTTTTCACTTAATACTTTAATTTCCTTTCCTAGTAACATTTTCTTTTTAGCCGAAATTTAAAGTTCACAGCATGAGGATGATCATAGTGCCCATCCATTTGCCTTATACACCCAAAGAAATGTTCAAGGCAACCTTTATTTAGTCTTTGTGTAAGTACCTAGTAGTAACCTAGACTTCATGTCATCTTTGTAATTGCCTGGTTTAAAATGAATCGAGCAAACAGTAGCATTCACAACGCTAATTCTGTCTGCACGGCAACATGCATGTATCCACTGGTCTATGTATGGTTTTTCTTTTGGAAAGCGATGGTATTTTATGTTTGAGCTTTTAGTTTTATCATATCTATTATAACAGCCAAATACTTATTGAGAAAGTCTTTCAAGATTTTCGGTGATCAATCTATTCTGAAGAAGTGTTTTAATTCTTTCATTCTACCTTGTTTTGAGTATTGTTCTCCTGTCTGGTCTTCAGCTGCTGATTCTCGTCTTAATTTGTTGGACAGAAACTTACGGTCTATTAAATTTCTTATTCCTGATCTAGATATTAATCTCTGGCACCGTCGTTCAATTAGTTCATTATGCATGTTGCATAAGATTTTTCACAACTCTGACCATCCTTTACATTCAGATCTCCCTGGACAATTCTATCCTGTTCGTAATACTAGGCAGGCAGTTAATTCTAATAGCCAGGCCTTCTCCATCACGAGGCTCAATACTACGCAGTACTCTAGAAGTTTTATTCCAGCTGTGACCAAGTTGTGGAATGATCTTCCTAATCGGGTGGTTGAATCAGTAGAACTTCAAAAGTTCAAAGTTGGAGCAAATGCTTTTTTGTTGACCAGGCGGACATAGTCTTTTTATAGTTTATTTATGACATATTTGTTTTTGATGTTGTTGATAATTTATTATATGTCATGTCTGTTTTGACGTTGTTTCTTATTTTAGAATGATTTATTGTTGGTTTGTTCTCTTCATTTATTTATTTCCTTGTTTCCTTTCCTCACTGGGCTATTTTTCCCTGTTGGAGCCCCTGGGCTTGTAGCATCTTGCTTTTCCAACTAGGGTTGTAGCTTGGATAGTAATAATAATAATAATAATACTGCGCAGTTACCTGGCATTATTAGTGACGGAATGAATGAATGAATAAAATGATAATGGACACAGCGTCTCCTATTGTTTACGTTACCTCCATAGGTAGCTAACTAAGGCAACGGTCCTTTGTTTTGTTTACCCACGTGTGTGAGACGGGGAAGCTTGACGTCACAGTATGGGCGATTCACAGCTTAAGCTGCGCGTTGGCTGACCTGGTATATATAGACCTTGTATCTGCCTAACCCTCCAAGGAAGCAGTTCTCTTGACTAAAGGAAAATGGATAAACTCAACCTTCGTTAGAAACTTGCCAACTAATGTGTGATCATTACTAATGAACTCTTTTTACTTGGACTTTTATTGCTGTGAAATAATGAAGTGTTAAGTACTACCAGTTTCACCAAAGTGCAATGGAGAGACGAAGGCATGATTCTCCAAGGGAGTGTGTTTTCGGAGGAACCATATAATGAATTGTGTAGCAGCATGGAAGAGGCCAAGACGGGGATTCCATTTCCCTACCATAGTCTTTGGCATCCACCACATAATGCTGGATTACTTCCGACGGATTCAACTCCGTGGATTTATATCGAGCAAGCAGGCTCTTGATAACTTTGAGGTAGGTCTCTGTAAATGTTGGCACACTTTACGAGATTTAAAGTTATTGAATGAATAATTTTAGCGCTGAGTCATCAATCCCGCAAAAAATAAAACTTGTAACCAGAAAGAATTTACTCTGGTTAATATTTTGCTTTGCCATTTATCATATCTTTTGAGATCTTTTTATTGAATCTTACTCTGAACTTTAAGTCGCTTGCATAGGCAATAATTTCAAATACAATTTTCTGATAGACGTATCATATCTTTTATAGGCTATATGCTGTGGCATCGTGGTAATGGTATTGCTAGATGCATCTTATAAACTTTTCACTGGTTATAAGCGATTCGGAGTGTGGAGGTTAGGTAACTAGTGCCAGAGTTACCTAGATATCGGGGCAGCATCAAGTGTCGTTAATATTAATTTATATTCTGCATAATATTATGCTTTAAATTTATTGTATGTTCAATAATAAATTCAATGTTCACTTTGATGTTTGTTTTCTCACCATTTTTTACAACCTTCATATAAGTTTTTTCCGAATAAGCAATAAGTCTCTAGTCTTTTCATTTTCGAGAGGGCGACCCCAAATCCGCCAAAGTTTCTTGCATACATCTAGATACAGTGTCCACTCTGTGGGGAGAACTTGATTCCTCCTGCTGAGGCTGTCTGCCCTCACATTCTTTTCCAATTGAATGAATCTTGTCAACAGGGATATTTTTCTTTGTTGTGCCCAAACGAGATGAGTTCTTGTTATCTCGTAAAGCGGCCTCGAATGCGTTCCCCCTTGTTTCGCTATGTACGCCAAAGCTGTGGTATTGTCTGCATTGATTTGTATTACTTTGTTCAGTATTAGCTTCTCGAACCCTTTGAGAGCCAACAGGACTGCTAACAGCTCCTTTTGATTGATGTGGAGACTTCGCTGTTGTTTTGTCCAGACCCGAAATCTCTGACTTTCCCAGTGTTGCTCCCCACCCCGAGTCCGAGGCGTCGGAAAACAACACAAGGTCTGGGTTCTTTTGCTCCAAATCCAAAGAGAGACCTTCCTGGAATCTGTTTATGTTGTTCCACCAATGAAGGCACTCTTTTATTGGTTCCGTAAAAGGAATGCTCTTCTTGTCGAGGCTGTCCTCTTTGTTCCCATGGCAATTGAGATGGAACTGAAGGGGTCGTAAATTTAGTTTCCCCAGACACACAAATTGTTCCAGCGAAGAGAGGGTTCCCAGGAGACTCATCCACTCCCTCACTGAACAAAACTCCTTCTTTAGAAAGGCACAAAGCTTTAGGAGAGCTAGCTGTATTCTTGCAGGTGATGGAAAAACCTGAAAAGCCAGACTCTGAATCTCCATCCCTAAAATAAAGAATCTTTTGGGATGGGATCAATTGAGACTTCTCTGAATTGACCAGAAGTCCTAGTTTCTCTGACAGACTCATTATCAGATGCAAATCCTCCAGACAGCGAGGGGGCTCTTAGTAGCAATCGTCCGAGTACATGGAGGCTCTGATGCCTCTTGAGTGGAGCATGCTTGCCACATTCACCATGATCTTTGTGAAGACTAGAGGGGCGGTGGTGAAGTCGAAACACAAGGCCCAAAACTGGAATACTTCCTTCCTTAGGTAACATTTGCAATTTGGGTGAATCGGGACATGAAAATATGCATCCTGGAGGTCTAATGAGATCATCCAGTCAAGGCGACTGGATGATCTTATTAGACCTCCAGGATCCTTACTGCTGCAAGAACCGTACTCTGGGATTCCATAGAAAACTTTGTCTTCTGGACATAGTTGTTGAGGGTACTTACGTCCAGGACTGGCCTCCATCCTCCCAAGTTCTTGGGAACCAGGAACAGCCTGTTGTAGAAGCCTGGTGATTTTAAGTCCCGTACCCTCTCTATTGCATCTTTCTCTAGCAAGAGACATTTGAAGCTGCATGGCCTGCTTCTTTGATTCCTCCTTGTATTTGGGAGAAAGATCCACAGGGTTTGAAATTAACAGGGGTTTCGAGATAAAGGGGATTTTGTATCCCTTCTTTAAAACTAGAACGGACCAAGGGTCCGCTCCCCTTCTCTCCAAGGCTTGCCAAAAGTTGCTTAGCCTGGCCCCCACTGCTGTCTGAAGGCGAAGGCAGTCGAACTCTGCTTCTGCCTGACCTAGCACTTCTCCTTGTTCTGGCCCTTCTACTATCGGATCTGAAGCTGCCTCTACCGACTGTCCTTCCAAGAAAAAACTGTGTTGTTTGAGGGAAGGTAGAATCCTCCTTGAATCTACGGGCGGAGAATGATGTTGGAAGAACCTTCCTTGCTGATTTAGAGACTAGGTCGTGAGTAGCTTTTTGAGTAAGGGTAGCAGCCACCTCCTTTACTAGTTCCTGAGGGAAAAGCGAAGGAGAAAGAGGTGCATAAAGCAATTCTGCCCTCTGGAACGGAGTGACTCCCATGGAGAGAAAAGTGCACATAGTTTCCCTTTTCTTAACAACTCCGGCTGTGAATAGGGCTGCTAATTCAATTGAGCCATCTCTAACAGCTTTGTCCATGCAGGACATTATATGGATAAGGTTAGAAGTCTCAGGGTCCTTTAAAGCAGAAATTTTCTTTCCCAAGGTACCCAGAGACCAATCAAGGAAGTTGAAAACTTCAAACACACTATATATGCCCTTGAGAAGATGGTCAAACTCAGTCACAGACCATAATATCTTTGTCCTTTTCATAGCTAAGCGACGAGAAAAGTTTACCAAACTCGAGAAGTCGCCCTGGGCAGAGGCAGGAACTCCCAAGCCTAGGACACCTCCTGTTTCATACCATACGCTAGACTTGGAGGCTAACTTGGCTGGAGGAAAAGAGAAGTTTGTCTTTCCTAGAACTCTCTTAGATTGCATCCAATTCTCCATCAACTTTAATGCTCTCTTAGAAGAGCGGGAGAGAACCATCTTAGTAAACTTTGAAACTTTTGATGATAATCCCACAGTAAACTCCGATGGAGGTGAGCGAGGAGCTACAAGAGTAAAGCTGTCAGGAAATAATTCTGAAAAAACCAACATAATCTTCTTGAGATCTACAGAGTGTTGTGGTGTTTTATTTCCTTTCTCCTCCGAGACAATGTCTAATGGCTCATCCAGAGAATAGTGATCATCCTGATCCTCTTCCGAAATAATTCCAGCTGCTGTAACAGCTTCTTGTTCCGAAAAGCGCCCCACGCGAGCATAAACGTCAGCAGCGTGGTGCGCGCGATCAAGTCGTTCAGTCTGTTTGTCTACTCGACTATCAATAATATTACGCTTGGCGTCACGTCCGTGCGCATGTTGTACTGAATCCGACTGACGTTGGGCATCACGGTATGCTTGACGTTCAACGTCCCATTCTTGTTGTTCTAAGTCACGATTAGCTAGGCGCGCAACCTCACGTTCAGGCGCCTGGCGCGCAACGTCACGTTCAGGCGCCTGGCGCGCAACGTCACGTTCAGGCGCCTGGCGCGCAACGTCACGTTCAGGCGCCTGGCGCGCAACGTCACGTTCAGGCGCCTGGCGCGCAACGTCACGTTCAGGTGCCTGGCGCGTGACTTCGCGCTCAGGCGCCTGGCGCGCAACGTCACGTTCAGGTGCCTGGCGCGTGACTTCGCGCTCAGCCGCCTGGCACTTGTTGTCGCGCCTGGAATGATGACGCTCTAAGTTACGCTTACTCGCTTGACGTTTGCTGTCAAGAGAAATAGAAGCTCTATGAACACTAGCAGTCTTATTAGTAGCAGTCTTATCACCCTGCTCAACATCGCGTATAATGGTAAGCCGCCTGTGCAACATCGCGTCACGATCGGAATCATAACGAACCAACGCTTTGCTGACAGCGGGCTGATAAGATTGCATAAACGTTGAGAGTTGCTGCTTCATGTCAAGCAGCATAGACCACTTAGGATCAACCTTAGACGACACAGGAGTCGAAACTTCTATTGCAAATTCGCCTTCTTCATCGCTCGCATAACGCTCCACATTATCGGGAGATGGAATCCAGTCTGATGAAAGCGGCGGTGCATGTACCGTAACACCAGACTCAAGAAAAAGCTCTGATTCAGTCTAAATCATACCCTTACCAATCTCCGACATCTTGCTAGGACGTTTAGGAGGAGAACATTGAACCGACAATTGAAAACGCTCTGGCGAATCCCAATGGCTACAGCCAGGTCCTTGCGGTGATGGATCGCGTCGCTGCGCGCCTTCATCCGCCTTTCTTTTAAGAGGTCTGGAAGTCTGACGCCAGACTTTGCCATGCGTAGCTTCATCTGAAGATGAGGACAAAAACTAACCTCACCTTTCCCACGGTGAGGGGGAGCAATCTGTGATATTGAGATAACAGAAACGCTCAAGGGAACGTCTGCGCGAGCGATGACGCCTCTCGTTCCCTTTCGCCGATCGACTTTACTTCTCCCATGGGCTCGGCAGCTTGAAAGAGGTCTAAGGCTAGGTGAACGACAAGATCGCGCAGACGTAGCCTCCAAATCACTAAACAAATTAATAGCACTTTTAATATTACCACTTTTAAGTTGATTAACATCGGACATGAGTTGGTTTCTGTCCGCTGCTAGCGATTCCACCCTTGAACCAAGAGCCTGGATCGCTGTCATCATATCTTTCATTGTAGGCTCAGAATGAACAGAATTAGGTTCAGGATCTACCATTACAGGGAGAGGAATTAGGTTCAATGATATTAGAAAATTATAAATCTTTAGATCGAGAGGAACTACGCCTAACTCTATCCCTTTCTAGTTTGCGAGAGTAGCGCTCATAAGCCAACCACTCACTCTCGGATAATCCAAAACATTCTTGACATCGATCTTCAAAAATACAAATCTTACCCCTACATTTAATGCAAATCGTATAGGGATCAACAGAGGCTTTTGGAAGCCGAGTTTTACACCCTTTCACACACTTCCTATATGAAAGGGAGGGGTCAGCCATTTTGAAAAGTAAATAGGGAGATCAAAATCAAGCAAGGGTCAAGAAATAATCCAAATTCAATATGTATTCTAGAGAATCCAAAAGCGAGTCCAATAATGCGAAAGTTAATAACCAAAAAACAACTGTACATCACCAAGAACACTGTTAATTCCAGGTAAACGGCGAGTGAATTCCCAAAGGTGTTGCCAATATGACGGCAGAAGAAAATCTGGTGCTAGAAAGAATAGTTCGACATAGCTCCATGGTGGCGCTAGTGTATACCTGGCATATCTATGCGATTGCTGCGAGTTTTGAATTTCTGCCGGACAGAAGAATAAAGCTATTGTTATATAACCAGCGGATAAGTTTAAATGTTTAAAAAATAATAATAATAATAAATATTATTGAAAATTTATAAAAGCTTGGTGGGGGCATGTAGAGAATTTATCGCACCGGTTAAAATTACAAATAAAATTGTGAAAATGTTAAGGAAAAGAAATCTTTTTATTTTATTTGTAATTGTTTATTTTCTATAATTTAATTTCATTAGATTGATTCTTAATGTATGATTTTTCAAATGTAAACAGCTGTAAAATTTAAACAGAAAAACACGTCAGAAGTTTGTGCGATACATTAGGAAGTCAGTTGGAGTCACAAGCTCAAGGAAGCAACTCCAAGAGTGTCACTCTTGTATATTGATTGCTCTTATTTACAGTCGACAACTGTCCTAACTAGTTATTGTGTATTTTCCAGTCGTTGACTACCCTAATCAGTTATTGTAAGTACAGTAATGTACTGTAATCTTGTGAGAACAAAGTCATCTTTAGTTCAGCATCTTTGTGTCTCCGTTGAAATCTAATTTCGACTAGTGTGGGTAGGTGCTTGAACACTAAGACCATTTTCTGAGTATCTGGATAATTGTTAGCCTACCTACCAATTCAGAACCTAAAACTATGGGGGAACTGAATACTGTATAGTGATTCTGCCATACAATAAATATTTACTCATGATCTACAAGAATTCACTGCAAAAACTATTGCAAACCACTTTAACCCTTTTACCCCCAGCCTATTTGGAAATTTCCAACCCTTAACCCCCAGGGGGTTATTTTTTCCCAGCACATTTTGCAGTATATTTGTTTTAAATTGCTCTAACAGCCTTAATTTTTGTCATAGAGAGGTCATGTTGGTCTCATTCTCTTGGAAAATGCCTGAATTTTCTAAAAAAAATTATCAAAAATATGAAAAAAAAAAAAATTTTATAGCATTTTTTTGCAAGGACGTGCCAGTACGTCCATGGGGGTAAAGGGATGGCTTTTGTGAAACCTACCAGTATGTCCTTTGGGGGTAAAAGGGTTAATACTTGAAATAATTATGAAAACAGAAAAATTTTCAGGAACTGCAAAATGACAAATTCGGAGATAATTTGTATTTTTCCTAACCATACAAACCTTCGCTATTTAATATGGGTATTACTTTCGGCGTAGCTGAAATGACGAGCCATTAGAATTTTAACGAGGGTTTACTAGCCCCTCGCTAGTTAGCGGGGGGTAGGGAGGGGTAGCTTGCTACCCCTCCCCCTCACACACACCTGTGAGAGCTCACTTTGCTTAGAGGTAGGACTTTCCGGGGGACAGGGCTGGCGGGCAAGTTTGATTAAATAGCTAAGGTTTGCATAGTTAGGAAAAATACAAATTACCTAACGAATCTGTCATTTGTTCCGTAACTGAAATACAAACCACGCTATTTAATATGGGTGACTTAACCCTTAGGTAGGGTGGTAAGTCCCTGCCATTACTGGCTTTTGGCTTTTTGCCTGGGAACTCAGTATCTGAGTGTGTCTGCACTCAATGATAAGGAGCCCCTGCACCTCGCTAGCGCTTTGCTCTGCTAAGGCCGCGGCCTACATAAGCTTGTATGTGAAGGAAGTAAGTGTGACTTGTCCTAGGAAGTTGACCTGAAGTCCTTTAGATGGAACTTTAAGGCTAGGACTCTCCCAATACCACCTCGTCAGGGTATGGGAACGTGACAGTATTAACTTAATACTAGGAACACAAGGGAACATGGTTTACCTGCAGTGGTTTGAGGTCAGCTGTGCAGAGAACCCAGGATGCTGCTTTCCCCAAGAGAGGGGAGAATGAAGAAAAGAATAAGGGCCAGGCATACCTTTTCATTCATGCAGACTAAAACCAGGTAACAATGCCCTCAACCCTCTGCTACTTGTCCATTAAGGAGCCTGAGGTTTAAACCAGCTGTTGTGCAGCCACCACAGGGCCGATATAGAACATATCAAGCCTCCTGTGAGTCACATCTTGCAGATAGTGGGCTGTGAAGGTCGTCTGCCGCTTCCATACCCCTGCTTGTAAAACCTGCGTCACTGAATAGTTCTTCTTGAAGGCCAGGGACGTAGCTATGCCCCTGACATCATGTGCTCTAGGGCGACATGACGGAGAAGGGTCGGGATTCAGGGAATGATGGATAACCCTACGAATCCAGGCTGAGATGGTATTCTTAGTGACCCTTCTCTTTGTCCTCCCGGTGCTAACAAAGTGCTTGCACTTGGGGACGAACTGCAGCTGTTCTCTTAAGATAGAGCCTCAAACTCCTTACTGGGCATAGTAGGAGATGGTCTGGGTCATCTGTTACAGAACGGAGACTCGAGATCCGGAAAGAGTCGAACTGAGGGTCCGGCACTCCTGGATTCTGAGTCTTGGCAACAAACTCAGGGACGAATTTGAACGTTACCTCCCCCCATCCCCTTGAATGGGCGATGTCATACGAGAGATCATGAAGTTCACCGACTCGCTTGGCCGAAGCCAGAGCAAGTAGGAACACCGTCTTCCAAGTCAGGTGGCGATCAGAAGCCTGGCGTAATGGTTCGAAGGGAGCCTGAGAACTCGAACCATGTTCCATGGAGGAGGTCTCACTTCTGACTGTGGGCAGGTAAGTTCATAACTTTGTATGAGTAGGGAAAGTTCTAGCGAAGAGGAAATGTCCATTCCTTTGAGTCTGAAAGCAAGACTTAAGGCTGAGCGATAGCCTTTCATTGCCGAGACTGAAAGGCCCATTTCTTCCCGCAAATACACAAGGAACTCCGCTATTACTGGAATAGTGGCATCGAGTGGAGAGATACCCCTTCCACGACACCAACCACAGAAAACTCTCCACTTTGCCTGGTAGACTCCTGCGGATGACTTTCGCAGGTGTCCAGACATCCTTTCCGCAACTTGCTGCGAAAAGCCTCTCTCTGTGAGGAGGCGCTGGATAGTCTCCAAGCGTGAAGCCGAAGCGAGGCCACGGCCTTGTGAAAGATGTTGGCGTGTGGTTGTTTGAGTAGCTCGCGTCGTGGAGGGAGTTCTCTCGGGAGTTCCGTTAGGAGCTGCAGAAGGTCCGGAAACCACTCTGCGTGATGCCATAGCGGAGCTATCAGGGTCATTGAAAGGTTGATCGATATTCTGGTCTTGAGTACCCTTCTCATCAGACAGAACGGGGGAAAGGTGTACACGTCGATGTTGTCCCACTGTTGTTGGAAGGCATCTTGCCAGAGTGCCTTAGGGTCCGGGACTGGGGAGCAGTACAGCAGAAGCTTGAAATTCAATTCTGTCGCGAACAGATCCACAGTCGGGGAACCCCACAAAGTCAAGACTTTGTTGGCTACTAGACGATCCAAAGACCACTCGGTACTCACTATCTGGGATGCCCTGCTCAGACTGTCGGCGAACACATTCCTCTTGCCTGGAATGAAGCAAGCTGATAGTGGAATCGAGTGGGCTTCGGTCCATCTCAGTATCTCTACTGCAAGATGGGATAGCTGCTCTGAAAAGGTACCTCCCTGCTTGTTGATGTAAGCCACTACTGTGGTGTTGTCGCTCATCCCCACCACGGAGTGGCCCGCCAGGTATTGTTGGAACTGTTGAAGGGCCAGGAAGACGGCCTTCATTTCTAGCAGGTTTATGTGGAGGCACTTTTCTGATTCTGACCACAGGCCTGAGGTCCTGTGGTTCAGAACGTGGCCCCCCACCCTTCTTTTTGAAGCGTCCGAAGACAGCATCAAATCTGGGGGGAGGACAAGAAGATCCACTCCCTTCCGTAGGTTCTCATCTGTCACCCACCACTGCAGATCCGTCCGTTCCGAAGGGCCCATAGGGACCATGACGTCTGGGGAATCGTGTCCTTGAGTCCACCGAGACTTGAGTCGCCATTGTAGGGATCTCATCCTGAGGCGACCATTCAGAACTAGACAGGCCAGGGATGAAAGGTGACCGAGGAGACGTAACCCCGATTGGGATGGGAGTTCTTCTCATCTGAGGAAAGGATCTGCGACCCTCCTCAGCCATGCTATCCTGTCGTCTGATGGGAAGGCTTTGTGGAGATTGGTGTCCAAGATCATGCCTAGATATACCAGTCGTTGAGTCGGAAGCAGAGAGGACTTCTCGAGATTTACCATGATCCCTAGATCTTGGCAAAGTCCCAGAAGTTTGTCTCGGTGTCGAAGAAGGGTTGACTCCGAGTCTGCTAGGATCAGCCAGTCGTCCAGATAACGGAGGAGACGGATGCCGATCCTGTGTGCCCATGATGAAATCATGGTGAACACTCTGGTGAAAACCTGAGGTGCTGTGGGCAGACCGAAACACAGCACCTTGAACTGGTAGATCTTGTTGTCTAGGCTGAATCTTAAGTACTTCCTTGAAGACGGATGGACTGGGATCTGGAAGTACGCGTCTTTCAGGTCCAGTGTACACATGAAGTCTTGTGGTCTCACTGCAAGTCTGACTGTGTCTGCCGTCTCCATGCTGAACGGGGTTTGTTTGACAAACCTGTTCAGAGCCGAGAGGTCGATGACTGGTCTCCAGCCTCCAGACGCCTTCTTTACAAGAAAGATTCGACTGAAGAAGCCTGGGGACCCGTCGACGACCTCCTGGAGAGCGTCCTTCTTTAATATGGTCTCGACTTCTGCCCGTAGGGCTTGGCCCCTTGCCGATCCCATGGCAAAGGAGCTCAACGACACTGGATCCGCTGTCAGGGGAGGTAGAGATGTTATGAACGGGACGTCATATCCCTGACTGATTGCGGAAATCGTCCAGGAATCGGCCCCGAGTTGCTGCCACCTGATTGCGCAACTTTGTAGGCATCCCCCCACTGGTGGACAAGCAGGGGGATTGCCAATCCTAGCGTTTGTGGCCTCGGCCACTCCCTCAAGGATTTTTCCCTCCCCTGGAGGACTTCTTGCCTTTCTTGTCTTTGACAGGAAAGGGCTTCGACACCGTTGCCTTTGCTGCCACTGCCGGTTTCGTCGTCTTAGACGGGCGGGGTTGTTGGGGTGCTGGAGGTTTATAGGGCTTAGATGTAAGAGCCCTATGTAGGAGAGAGTCCTGGTTGGACTTCCTCCACCTCTCAGCTGCCTGTTCCACGTCTTTCGGCTCAAACAGATTCTTTCCCAAGAGGGAAGAATGTCTGAGCCTACTGACCTCGACACTGGGGACCTTCGTGTGGAACCTCTCAGCCACCCCATCACGTCATTTCAGAATGGAATTGGCCCATAAATTCGAGACTTGATGGGCCAGAAACTCAATGGTGCGCAGGCGAGAGGGCGAGCGATGGCGCGCCGGCCAGAGGGCGCGTTGGCGAGTGATGGTGCGCAGGAGATGGAGCGCGTGGGAGCGCAGGCGATCGGTGGCACGCAGGGGCGCATTCTTGAGTGTGCGCAGTAGGTTGGATAAGCGTTCGCGCGCGGAGGCGATTGCTCACGAACGCGTGAACGCGCAGGGTCCCGACGAGCTCTAGAAGGCGAAAGCGTTGGGCGCGCACGCGTAGGGAAATACCCTTAGCGCGTGGGCGCGCAGGAGAACGCGCAGGTGCGCGCGATGGAGACTGTGCGCGTCGGCGCGTAGGAGAAGGCTGGCGAGCAGGTGAGGTCCGATGGCGCGTCGGTGTTAGGTCTAGCACAGGAGATCGCTGGCGAGAAGGAGAAGAAGGAATCTTCCCTCCTGCGCCCAGATCCGAAGATCATGGGCGCTCAGGAGATCGTGGGCGTGCGTGGTGCGCAGCAGGATGAGGGCGCGCAGATGTGCGCTGGCGAGGTGAAGATCGCTGGCGAACAGGAGATCGATGGCGCGCAGGTGAGCGCTGCCGAGCAGGTGATCGCTGGTGCGTTGTCTCAGGAACAGGTGAACTCTTGAGTGCAGCAGGAGAGCGCTTGCGCGCAATTGCACGTGGGCGCGCAGGAGAACGTTGGCGCGCAGGGGATAACTGGCGCTTAAGGGACTTACTCACATTGTGAGAAAGCCTCTTTTGCCCCGAAGGGACGGTGCCCGTTTAATAACAGGATGCGTGGGCGCCCACAGCGCATCAGCGGCCAGGAACAGTGACGGCAGGTCAGCTGGCCTGGCAGAAGGAGATCGCGAACGATCTGCGGAGAGGTCCAGGGATGCAGCAGGAACGGTCGGAGCACGGTGTGGAGGATCCTCTGCGGGGGACTGCGAAGATGAAGACCCGAAGAGGCGCCTCCTAACACCCTTGTGGGGTGAAGGAAGGCCTCTACGGCGAAGGGGAGGGCGAGCTTTACGTCTGATATGACCTCTGGCAGCAGGCAGACCATCGGCAGTCCTCCGAAGAGGAGTCTCTGTTAGTGCACTCCCCCAAGGGGGAGAAACACCTGCAGGAGAGACCGTTGGACTTAGCTCCTCCCTCGAAGGATGTTCGGAGGGGGGAATTAAGCCTTCCGCTACATCAACAACCGCAGCATGGGTTTGACCTAACTCGTCAGAAGCCTCTGCCACAACAATGTCGACGATAGACAGAGGATCAAACTCTGCTACCACCGGCGACTGTTTGACAGCTGCTCCCAACCTGATCATGTCAAACAGGGCTTCCTTGGAGGGCGAGCCCTGAAGCCCCAAGGAAGCCCAAAGCTGTAATAAATCATTGTTAGATACATTATTATCAAAATTAAAATCCTCCCCCGGGGGAGGAGGAAGAACTGCCTCGCTATGGGAGGCAACTCCCTCTCCCAAACCCCGAGATCGGTTAACAGCACTGCGGCCTACGTTACCACTCGACGGCCTCTCGGGAGAGACCGATCGAGTGGAGTTTTGGAGGAGGTTTGGGCTACGGAAGAAGAGCCCTTGAGATTTTCTCTCTTCAAGGGAACCCTTGAAGGAGAAATATCCCTTTTGGTCTTCTATTTCCGGCACCGGGTAAACCTCTCCCACTGGGAGGTAGACCACTCCCTACACTCACCACATACTTTATTTCTTTCACACCGTTGGCCCCTACAAAAAGGACACAAGGTGTGTGGGTCTGTGTCCACTGCCGACATATAAGTTCTGCAAGGGCGGTCAGGTAATCCGGGACACTTCCGCATAATAGAGGCCAACTTCCAAACACTGTCAAGAAGAAAAAGCAAAAAAAGATTAATGGCTGTCAATATAGGTGAGGGTAGGAACGGACACGTCCACTCATTACCCGAGCCAAAAGCAAAGTGAGCTCTCACAGGTGTGTGTGAGGGGGGAGGGGTAGCAAGCTACCCCTCCCTACCCCCCGCTAACTAGCGATGGGGTAGTAAACTCTCGTTAAAATTCTAATGGCTCGTCATTTCAGCTACGCCGAAAGTAATACCCATATAAAACAGCATGGTTTGTATTTCAGTTACGGAACAACTGAAAAATTTTCAGGAACTGCAAAATATCACTTTCTAAAGCTATTAAAAACTTCAATATATTTCGGCTTTGATTATAGCAGAATCGAGCAAACTGCACACCACTCACCTTCAGATCATTTTTCAAAGAAATGTAAAGCTGCTTCACATCTCAGAAACTAAGTGCAGGGTACATCAGCGTACTCTTGAATATACAGTAAACTTGTGTAAATTGACGCATTACTAGAAGACGTTGTAACCTGGTGACGATAACAATAATGTGTAAATTAGGTTAGTGTAAATAGGAAATATCAGTTTACTTTCCACACATATCAAATGGAAAAATAAGCCCAAACGTCTTATCAATATAATTGTGCAATGTTTCATAACAATCAAGTCCACATACAGTATACAAATCATCATAAAACAGTAAAGAAATATAATCTAAAGCAAGGGTTCTCAGATTTTCAGGGGAGGAATTGGGACCCCAGATTGGCAAACTCAAACTCCTAATGTTGAGTTTTCATTGCCTTTTAGGTTCTTAATGAGCATTACAAAAATAACCTATGCAAAATTGTAAATGTATATGTACTTATTTAGAAAAAATAAAAGAAATTTTTGTATTATATAAATATTAATTGGAATCCCTTTTTGAGGCAGACAATATTGAAAAGGATGGGGAATGACATTCTGACATTTTGTGAAAGGAGTGCATAGGACAAACATGATTAAAAATTACTACTCTATTACTGCTCTAAAGACAGTAAATTGCCTAAAATATAAACAGCATAAGTAAAATTATAACATTTTAGAGTAATTTGTATTTTTCCTAATTATATAAACCTCAGTCCTTTAATAAGAGTATGCTTTCAACTTCGCTGAAACTCTGCTGTTAATTCACAGAGAGATGGTGGTAGTAGCTACATCCAGGTGGACCTGCACACCTAAGAGTCCACCAAGCAGCAGCCACGTTGACCTTAACCTAGGACTTGTAGGTAGGACATATAACTTAATGGATTCAGGTTTGTATACAGTAGTTTGGAAAAATGTAATGACTTTAAAAATATATGATTTGTTCTTGTACAAATACAATAACCTTGTCCTTTAACAGGACACTTAACCTTGGGAGGGAGAAAGTATCTATAACCTAACTGGCCTGTTTAATTCCAAGAATATTAAAGGATTTGGACCTGCAAAAAAGAGAGCCAAAGTAATGACAACTGCCAATCTCCTAACAACCTGGGAATAGGACGCCTAAGGTAGTATAGGCTAGATTTTTGCCTAATTTTGACAGACTGTCATGGAAGAACCTACTATATATCCAACTAAGGATACGGTGACTCAAACGCATGGCCATTAAAAGAAATGGGTTTGCATATATAAAGTATCTATCAATCATTCCCCTAGTAAGGAGGATGAAGGAAATACTTGCCCACTGACAGGTTGTTCCTGAAGGCCTGTGTCGAACATGAACACGTTCTTTATAAGTTCCTTCTGATTCTTCAGATGACTTTCTCTCATCTGATTGTTTACCTAAAGACAGAGGGAGATGATAAACCAGGAAATTTTCTTTTTCACCCTGCTGGTACTAAAGAAGTTCCTGGTGTTGCAGTCTGAAGGACCAAATCATAGTGCCACCAAAGGAAAGAGAAGCAAATCCTCCTGATCCTAGGTCGCTTCCTTTAAGAAGTAGACGGAGAGGGACTCGAACCTGGAGTCATGGATGGCGGGGTTTTGGGTCTTCACTACATACTAAGGACCAAAGGTAAAAGAGACCTTCTACTATACCTCAAAATGATTAGTAACATACGAGATTCCATGCAGTTTGCCAACTAATTTTGCTGAGGCCAAGGCAAGGGGAAGATGTCTTGAGGTTCAGATCCCTGTCTATGTTCGTTCGGGGACTTCTTGAGGGGACTTGAGAACTTCTGTGATGCTGCATATGGTGGTTTGTATTCACTGGGAGGACAAGACAACTCAAAGTTCCTCACAAGGATAGACAGTTCCCACAAAGAGGAAAGGTCTAAACCCCTCAATTTAGAGACTTAGCTCAAGGCCGAGCATTAGCCTTTCGTCGGTGGGACTGAGAGGAGCTTCTTCAAACAAAAGTAGATGAGGAAATCAGCTATTAGTTGCAGAGAGGCTCTTACCAAAGACTTATCCCTTCTACAACACCAATCATAGAAGATGGCACACTTTCCTTGGTAGAGAACTCCTGATGATTTTTGTAACCAAAAGTTCCAAGTGTTGGCTGAGATCTGGAATGGATCACAAAACAACATGAATAGTTACTTAGAGAGATAAAATCACGAAAATGCAATATATCAATTGGCCAATCCAATGCCATATATCAGCCACAACCTTCACTGCATCCATAATACAGTGCTGTATTAAACGGTTCTGAACAATTCATACAATGGGATGTTAACTTTAACTTTAGTCTCTCTTTTATGGCATTTGAGTAAAATACAAAATTCTGTTAGAAAAATATTTTCTTGTGTGTTTTAGAATTGATAATAAAATAACTTCTAAAGCTTTTGACAATAAAGTTCAGCAACTCCATTATTATCCCACTGTTCAACTGGCTAAATGTTTATCGCATCCAAGAAATTATACCTTCAATGCCAACCATTCAAAGCCCCAGTTTACTTTTTCTCCAAGATAGTAGAGGCCTTTTATTTTCTTACTCATAAAGGTATTCACATTGCTTTCCACTTTTCTTATTTCATTCTTTTCATATATTCTCTTCCTAACTAGCTGTATAGTTTATTTTTAATTTTCACTAATCTTTGTCCACCGTACAATATAAACCAAACTGACCCATGTCAATTCAAAGTATTCAAACACTTGATATCAAGAAAAACAGTGCTGGTCAATATATGTGTGTGAGAATGTCACGCTGTAGTGGTTTGCAGACTGTGGCCAGAGGTAGCACCCGAACTGCCTAGTGTCCGAATGCCGACCACAACCCGACGTTCACTACACAAAAAATATACAACAGTGGAATACCCAAAAAACCTGAGTAACAGTTCAACAGACCTGAGTACTGGGCACCACCCCTTGATTTATACTGGGCAAGGGGACCCAGCTAGAACCTGACTAAAACGTTTACTTCTCCTCCCTTTTGCTTGCTGATCATAAGTACAAGTATAAGAACATTAGGTGAAAGGAAATATTGTTTAATTAATTACGGGACACAGTGTGGGAGGAAAGAATTATGATAAGTTACGGTACTTAAAAGATCTTAAAAAACAGTGGCTGGGGAAGGGGGGCACATTGGTGTAGGAACAGGAATGATATGCAGTGTTCATAAAACAAGAAAATAAAATTTATTTGTACAAAACTGTTAGGGTTATGTTAGCATGGACCCATCAATCCAAATAGAAAATTAAAGACAAAATTAGCATTCCTTAACGTCAAACTTCAGCAACAGTGTAACTGATAAACAAACAGGAAATTTTCTTCCCCCAGGTGGGACACTCATAAGTGTACCTATACAGGCCAAGTCTAAACCAAGGCACACCTAACCGTGTATCTATTTGGGCAAGTACCAGTATGCCATCTATAAAGAACATATAACGGTGAAAAATACAGTACCACAATTTTCCCTAAATCAATACTGTTCTCATCAATCTCCCGTCCACCATTGGGATGCAAAGTCACTTAAACAGTCCTAATTTCTGAAAAATACAGCCGCATACTATGTTGTACAGGTCTGTGTGGGCCCACCATTGCAATGTCTTGAAAAGTTTGTCAACAGCACATTTGAAATTTCTCAATCTTGGAAGGGGTTTTGAATAAGTCTGAATTCATACTAAACTCAAAAGTCACCCTCTTCCTAACATCGGAATTCACTTCTTGGGCCTCTGACCAGATATGCCATTTCCATAGCTCATGTTAACTATTTAATGTTCATGACACACTCTCATATAGCAACACAGTAGCTTACTTCTAGTTACAAGGTATGGATATAGAACAGCATCACAGACTAGTACAGACTGATAACAGGAAATATTCTAAATTTGCTCTCCCTTACACTCCCTACTGAGTGTAGGGGCTGCTGTCAATACCTGAAAAGGAACAATAACACATTAAGACATTTTTGGAAAAAGGGGGGCTTGAGGGATACAAAAGAAAAAAATAAAATCAAATATATTTCATACACACACAAACCACTAAAGTTTTCTCAGTCACAAACCCTTATATATTGCATTCCCCCCCATTAGCCCTCAAGCCCATCCAAAAAATGCCTCGTAACTGACAGCAACACCCCACACAAACTCTGTACATTCAAGTGGAAAAAGAAAATTTACCTTGCAAAAAAAATTCAGTAAAAAGGTAGGATGATCAACTAGAGATTTAATTCATCATCCCTTCCTTAAGTTACATATCAAATTACATAAATTTACACTAGGTACAATACATTTTTTTCCACAGACTCATGACTTAACAAAAAGCAATAGGAATAGACAACCTTTTAAACACAATGGAGATCCAGTACTTACAAATAAAAAGTTAGATTATTGTCTATTCTTCCCAACAATGCTTAAATAATATACAATATAACAATTTCCATATCATACAGAAAACATCAGTATTACAGGTATACATTCAGGATCTAACAAGGAAAAAAAATTACATCCATTGCAGTCCAAAATCAATTTAAAAAACATACAAAACTCATTGATTTTGGACTACAGGTGTTACCTGATAAAAGCAATTTACTGAATTTATTATAACTGTCACGGTCAAAGTCAATTTACAGTACAACAATAAATACAACAGTTACAGAAACCGTGACTAAATAAAGATTTCCTCACACCACGTGTCCCTTTCCCAGCCTTTCAGATACCCAATGTGGGAATTAAAATATAACTAATAAGAACAAAAAAGGGTAATTACTATCAAAACTTTCTTTAAAAACTGTAGCAAGATTAATTCCGTGGGAGATTTATAGTTCTTCTTCTGAGTCTCAAAATTCTGTCTCGGGACATGCGCCGGGATTCAGCAATCTGCTGGCGAGCCATATTAATTTCTCGCAGCACAGGAGACAGGCTAAGCCGGCGACTCTCCAGATACAGGCTGGGTGTCTTTAATCGGTCGATAACCTCACATAACAGTTGGTATCTGCGGGTGATCGACATACTTTGAGGTAAACCAGAGACAGAATCCGTAGACTCAGAAGAGGACAATAAAAATCCCGAAAAATCAGGCGATGACTCGGGGCAACTTTGTATTTCGGGAGACCCAAACAGTGCTGTAGCGTTCAGATTTGATATACCTGACTGTGCCACTTCAGCCTTGAGCTCTGACCGGTGTTTTAATCCACCATCAGAATGTAGGAAAGGGTTTAAATTCTGAGGTGACTTAGGAATGGAGGATGGTTCCCTCTCTATAATATTCGTCTGGTCAGTGAGACGAGGTCTCCACTCCAGGACTCGAGACTGAACTAAAGGTAGGTCAAGAACAGGACCCTTTGACCTAGTCCATGGGGGACTAAATCCACTAAAGGTGGGATCTTCAGGCGACAGTCGGTCGTCACAATCGGGTGGCAATAAACCAAGAAAGTCATTATCAGGATAATTAGACACTGCCGATTCAGAAACAGGGCTTTCTAAAGTAGCAGGTCTTGACCAATCTGGACTGGAACTCTTGGAAACACCAGAAGGTAGTTCCAATAATGGAATACTGGAAACTTCCCAGAATTCCCAACTCCCCGGAGGATGAACGATACCTTCCTCTTGGAAAGAAGAAGCTAAGAACTGGGGCATTGGCAATTCAGGAACAGGACAGTGAACCACTGACTCGGGCGACAAAATAGGGGTTTTACACATTCCAGTGGGGCTGTTCTCCCATAGTTGGAGGACCAAATGATCTCGAAACGATTCAGGCTTTAACACAGGAGTCTCATCACAATTTTCCGGAGGATATAACCAAGCATCCAGTGCTTTCTTTCTCTCGTAAGTCCTAGCTGGCTTAAGAATGGGCTTAGGCTGAGTAGTAGCCCTAGTAGGATGGTGACTTTTCCTCTGTCGTCGGGACTTGTTACAATCTCGAGACAGAAGGTAGGACGCCACTACTGCAGCTACCCCATAGGAGTCGCCATCACTACTAGAACTAGAACTCTCAGAGACTTCAGAAGAAACAGGACTGTCATCCATGAGTTCTGGACTACTCAGAGTCTCTGTAACAGGATCAGGACCCTTCGGATACCAGAGAAAGTGCCTCCTAAGATAAACTGGAGGTTCAAACCAGGCCTTTAACTGGATATGGTGAGCTTTTACCAGTTCACCATCAGGCAGTCTCTGCAGCTCATAGGTGACCTTATTCTCGTGTACCTTAGTAACACGGAATACCCCCTCAAACCTAGGGATGAGCTTGTTCGTCAGAAGGTGTCCCAACAGGTGCACCTTCTTAAGCACCAGAGAACCCTTTTTAAACGGTTTGTACCGAGGATGTCCTTCCGCCCATGGGTCTCTCGTTTCTGCTGATAGCAACGGGATACTATCAACATCGTGAGCACCCTTCAGTATGTTCTCAGCTGGTGTACAGCCAATCTCAGTGTGGTGGGAATGGTTGTAGCTGAGAACTGCTCGGGATAAGAACTGGTCCCATTTCCGAGATTCCCCAGAAATCACCCTCAGTAACTCACCAATGGTACGATTCACTCGCTCCACTGCACCGTTACTAGAGGGTTTATACGGAGTTGTTTTCACATGTACTACATTATACCGCTCCAACAACTCAGTAAATTCCTGGGAAATAAACTCAGGGCCGTTATCAGTCAATATCCGGACTGGAACACGAGGAATAACAGGAAAAACTCGGTCTTCAAGCGCCTGGCATATCGTACTGCTCTTCTTATTCCTTATGGGTACTGCCGTTACCCACTTGGAATAATGGTCGACTACCATCAGACACCCAATAAAACCAGTACTGGTTGTTGGGAGACTCACAAGATCCATAGCAACCAATTCAAAGGAAGAAGAGGTCACTATTTTCAAGGTCGGAGGGGCAACCACCTCCCTTGAGACCTTACAAGTCTGACATTCCCAACACGTCCGGCACATATCTCTGATTACATTAATTAAAGATCTGTGCCAGACGAATCGACGGAGCATTGCAATCATTTTTCCGATCCCCCAGTGAGCATTCTGGAGGTGTGTCTCGGCAACTAGGTCAATCAGGACATTGAAGGTGACTACTGGGACTACTGAGCCGTCTGGGTTCCGCTTCACTAGCAAACCCTGGTGAACTTCCAGATTTGACCAACATCTTCTATAGGGTAGACAGGAGCGTGGAACTCGAGATGCAGGAACCCCAGAGTAGATCATCTTAATGACAGATTGAATCTGTCGATGATCTCCTTGGATCTTGGACACCTGACTAAAGGACAGAAGAGCATTTCCAGAGAACACTCCCTGTTCAGATTCAGGATCAGTTACCTTCATAACAGTGGTCTCGGTATGCAGGGAGGAGACTGAGAGTACCTTGGGAGACAACTGAAGAACAGTAGTGTGCTCATACACCAACTGTTCTCGGGGTGAATCCAGTGTCAGGTAGGCTGCGTCCAGTATATTCCTACCAAGAACATAACAAAAGTTAATGTCTTTGGCAGCTACCACCGCATAGTTAAACAGCGGTAGCCCCCTCACCTCTAACTGGACGTAGCCTAGAATGCTGGTGCAGAAACCAGTCAACCCCTCTAGCTGTTCTCCTGACAGTACCTGGTACTCCATGCCAAGTTGGCTCAGTACAGACTCACTTACTAGACAAACCTGTGCTCCTGTATCAACAAGAGCACAAAATAAGGTCTCCTGCATCATTACTATACCTACTGCCGAGTGTTGATACACATGGGTACAACTGGACTGACGAGGTGCCTTTTCTGTCACGTACTGGATTACAGGACAATCCTCCGGCGCTTCCTGATCATCAGTGATCAAGCCCTCAGCGTCAGGAACACGAGATTTTACCTCCGCCTTATGGCCCAGAATCACGTCAGTTGGAGGGACGTAATTGCGGAGCTCAATCAGAGGATTAAAATGCACTCCAGACAGACACTGAAGATGCACACACTGAGGCTCAGTCACGGATGGATCACGATAGACTACGGGACAAGTGGGACCCCAATGGACCCAGATTTCCAGGTTCAATAACTTTGATGCTGCCAATAGCAACTCCAGAGCTGGGACTGTACCTGGAAATCTCATTGCCTTGATCCTGTTCCTGCTGGTCTTGTCCAGTTTGAAGCCTAGTCGACCGGCGTCTTTCAGAAAATGCTGAACTAAGGCATCCCGGAGCTTGGCTCCCTTCAGCGGAGAGTCGGGTGCGACACCTGACCCTTCTGTCCAGCAGTTCACGACTAGCTCCAAGGATTCGATGAGAGAATCTGGACCACCACGAACCTCCTTATACAAGGCCAGTCCAGTAGGCAACTTCGGAGTGCTGGGTTCAGTAGCTAACAGATAGTCAGTCAATGCGGGCCAGCGGGATAACCAGTCAGCAGCGGCATTCTGATCTCCTGGACAGTAATTAACAATAAAGTTAAATTCGGACAGGTCCTCCAGTGTCCGTGCTAGACGACTGTCCACCATCTTCATGTCATGAAGGTACATCAGGGGACGGTGATCAGAATGGATCACGAAGAACTGACCATAAAGGAAGGCCCTGAAGGTTTTCACTCCCCATCGCAGAGCAGCCAACTCACGCTCAATGGTAGAGTAACGGGTCTCGCAGTCAAGGAAAGTCATGGAGTCGTACGCTATCACCCGACGCTCCCCTGGATGCTCCAAGGACTCCTGGCACAGACAAGCACCAGCACCTTCACCCGAAGCGTCAACAAACAACTCCAAGGATTTAGCATCAGCGGAGTAGTCAGGGTATGACAACATAATGTCCTCTTTGATCAGTTCCTTCAAGCGCACAAAGGCACTACTGTATTCATTTCTGCAGTCCACTTCAGTTTCCTAGTTCCTTGAGATTTTCGTCCTCCAGTCTTCGCAGATAATGGTTTGGCTATATGTGAGCACATGGGGATAAACTTCCTTTGGAAGTTGACCAGTCCCAGGAATCCCCGTAGCTCACGCACAGTGGTCGGTTTAGGGAAGTCTTCCACTTTCTGGATGTATTCTGGTAGCTTACGCATACCAGAACGTCCAACCAGATGACCAAGATACTGGACCTCGGCTTGAACCCAAGAACACTTCCCGAGTTTTATCTTGAGTCCGTGCTTCTGGAGAGTAGCCAAAACTCATTCTACCAGTTTCAGGTGTTCCTCGAAAGAAGACCCAAGTATCAATATGTCGTCAATGTAGACAACCACCTTGGCTTTCGGGAACTCTTGGAGAATACTCTGCATTTCTCTCTGGAACACTGCAGGTGCATTTTTCAGCCCAAACGATAAGCGTCTGAACTGCCAGTGTCCAAAGGCAGTAGAGAAAGCCGTGTATTCCTTACTGTCCTCTGCCAACGGTAACTGGTAGTATCCACGAACCAGGTCAAGGGTTGTAAAGTATTTGACTCCTTGAAGTCCAAATACAGAGTCGGCCATGTTAGGCATCGGGAACTTATCAGAGACAGTCACCTTATTCAGTCTACGGTAGTCCACACACAACCGTATACTATTGTCCTTTTTTCAGACTGGAACAATGGGTGAAGACCAAGGAGAGATGCTGGGTTCAATAATACCCAGTTCATGCAACTCCTTGCACTGTTCCTCGATGGCGTCAGCGACGGGTTTGGCAAACCGTCGAACTCTCTGATAAATGGGCGTCTTGTCATACAGGTGGATGCGTATTGGTGTGCTTGAGCACTCTCCCACATCATCATCACCAGTACTGATGACTGGAAGATGACGTCGAAGCATTTGACAAAACTGGTCCTTCTGAGAAGAGTCCAGTTCGTCGGAGATAAACAGATTGTCTATCTCTTCCAATACGCTCGGTTCAGGAGTCAGGTCACACTCCTGCGCTATCAGGCAGGATAGAGGAGCATCCACCATTACCATGGTGAACACTTTCCCCAAGAGATCGCCCTTCTTGATCTTGGCAGTTTCTTTAGATGAACCCTTGATTAAAACTGAGGCTTTTCCATCTTTCAGTTCGAGGATGCCAGGAATTGCTGTAACTTTCCTTGACAGACCGGGGGTTATGATGTCGCCATCATAATACATTTCCGGCCAACAGTTGGTCGGACAAGCAGGGCACCTAAAAGACGTGTCAAGTCCCTTAGGAAAGTTAACACTAACTGGAACAAGTACTGGCTCAATACTGGCAATCTTCATTGAATCGGTTGCGTGGACATCAAGTGCATAAAGCACTTGCTGACAACAGGCTCCACGTATCGGGACATAATACTCCCAAAGAGGCTCTTGGGGAGTACTGCCAACGCTCAGCCGATTTCGGGCTCCGTCAACTATCACCCCATTTGCTCTCAAAAACTGGTAACCAAGCACTACGTGCTCAGCCATAGTTCCTGAAGGCACTACATAGAACACACCCGGGGCGAATGTCATTCCATGCAGTATAGGGGTCAACAGTACAGTACCTAGGGTCTTAGGTCCTGTTTGTCCTAAACCCTTCAGTCCAATGGTGTTGGGTACCATCTGCAGCTGGTAATCCTGTACTACTCTCGATGACAGGAGGTTGACCTCAGCTCCGGAGTCAATGAGAGCATCCAACGCTCCCGATGGAAACTCAGACATGGTCACTGGGACAACCATGAGTGGTACAGGAGCCAACTGCGCCAGGTTAACCCTAAGAAGGGTTTTCAATACAGCCTCAGTTTCTGCTTTCTCCCTGGAGGAGTCAGTTGGAGAAGCTCTGGACTGTGTCGAGGACAGGTTATCACAGGCCAATCCTGAAAGAGCCATTGGAGGTGCAATGACTTTTTCAGGTTGAGGGGTAACCTTGGAAATCGAGATTTCCGAGGCTGCCGCCGGAATACTAGGAGCATGCACCCTAGCACTCACACCCTCCTTCGATGTAGCCCCATCTTCTACACCGAAGGCCTGGTGTTTAAAGCCCTATGATACTCCTCAGTTCTTGACTTCCTGGGCTTTGCCTTCTTGATCTTCTTCTTCTTCTTCCCCACAGTCCGAGAAGGAGCACTGGACTCGCTCCCACTTCGGGTCTCCCGGCTACTGGTTGATCCAGAATAGGATGACGGGGTCGGAGTAGCATTCACCGGTAGTGCTCTCCACCTTGAAGGAGTCTGGACAGAGGTAGTCTCCCTCCCAGGGCTGTGGGCATTAGCTGTGTTCTGGACTGGTGATCTGCTCATAACCGGCGCCTGTCGTCCACACTGTGCCACATGATGGTTGGACGAGCCACAACGTAGGCAGAGGTTGAGGCGTCTGCGACACTCGTCCACCAAGTGCCCTGGTTTTCGGCACCAGGCACAGTACCTCCTCTGGAATTGGGGAGATCTATCCGGGGTGCGCGATGGTGGCAGGCGCACTTCCACAGGTGCAGGTTTGGGGACCGGTCGAGGAGGAGTGCGTAAATACGCTCTGTCAGGTCCAGGTGAACGGCTGGGGGCAGCCATGGCAACCCTGTCGGCATAAGAACCGTGCCATGACTGTCCCACACGACTGATGGCCAAATCCTCTGCCTTCTGGCTTCGCTGACGGGATGCCTCGTCGAGAACACTCAACAGGTGTAGAACATCCTGCCAAGTGGCCTGACGGCCAGCGGAGACATTAATGGTGGCCAGAGACTGTTCCAGCCAACTCGCAGCTCTGCTCGGAACAGTTCTGAAGAGCTTCCACCTAAGCTCCCTCCGGTCCAAACTACGGCGAGGATAGGCAGACTTGTACAGGGAGGCTAACCGGACGGCGTAGATTTTCAGCAGTTCGCCCTCGCCACAGGTAGCACTGCTGAACCGGGCCTTCCTGCCCGCATCACGCCTCTCTCGGGCTTCTCGGCACCAGTCGAGGAGGCGTTCCTTCATGTCGGGGTATGAGACCTCGGGACCCCCCATGGCCGAGAACGCCTCATGAATTTCTCCCTTCAGAAATTTCCCGAGATCAACAGTCCATCGACCAGAGCTTCCTGCGGTATACTTACTGGCACAGTAGGCCTCGAAATCCCTCAGGAATCGGGCAAAACTCTGGCCAGTTTCCAGCTGGAAGATTCCAGGCTTGGGGTTCCTCCTGGAGTCAAGAACCTTGATAAGATCAGACAGACTGCGTTCTGTCTGGAGGGACTGGACATGGTCGGTGGAGACAGTGTCTTCTGAGATGACAATGAGACAGGAGCTAGAAGTGTCACTACCAGAATCTTCACTGGTAGACTCCTGTGATGAAGATGTCATTTCAGGTATGGCTGGTCTAGCTCTTTCCTTGGCCTGGCGTCTCCGCTTTAGGATAGCTCCTGTCTGGGCAAGAACTGCCTCAGCGGTAGCTGCTGGAGCCTTTTCTGGCCTACTGGCTTCAACTAGATTGTCCAGGAACTGCTCCCCTAGTCTACTGGCTGCAGGCTCTGGTGGACTAACAGAGTTAGTTGCCAGAACAGGCGAGGAAGCAAGCAGTCCACTTGGGACAGGAGACTCCCAGAAGCCTGGTACAGGGGGGATTAACGATGTGAACCCTGGAGGGGGCTGGAGTCCTCCAATCAGTGGCTCTGCTCCAGTCACTGGAATTGCCAGACCATTGTAATTTGGCCAAGCTGGGGATGTAGCAGGAGCACTGGTGGTCACTGTAGTCGTGACCCCAGTGGCAACGTGGCACATTGGTGACGGCTCCACACTCTTCAGGGCCGCTACTTCAAGTGTCAGGGACTTGACCTGAGTTGCCAGGTCACTGACAATCTGGATAAGACTCGTCACATCCCGGCTCAGGCTCTTCTTAGCCTTTCGGCGCTTACTGGATGACGATGCCATCACTAAAGGTTGGTGTTTCCCGGGCCTGACCCATGTCAATTCAAAGTATTCAAACACTTGATATCAAGAAAAACAGTGCTGGTCAATATATGTGTGTGAGAATGTCACGCACTCAAAATAATAAGGAATTATTAAGGACACTTTCAATAAATACATTTTCTCCTTAGGCCAGCATGCTATCTTTGTAGTAATGTACTGTACTTCAAGAAACTTAATCCTAAAGGTATAGCTTCTTACCCCTTGGTTAAATGGATTGTTCTAATAATTTTAAATCAGGTCTTGGAGATTAGTTCTAGGTCTTTTGCCTCATTACATATCTAGACAGCCACTACACTAAATACCTCAAATGCCTCTAGCTACTCAACATGACAAATTCGAAGATAATTTGTATTATTCCTAACCATACAAACCTTAGCTATTTAAAGAGGGTTACCTTTTAGCGCAGCTGAAATGGCGAGCCATTAGAATTTAACGAGGGTGTATTACCCCCGCGCTAGTTAGCGGGGGGGGGGGGGGGGGGGGGGGGTAGGGGAGTGGTAGCTAGCTACCCCTCCCCCCCCTCACACACAGGTGAATGCTCACTTTCACTTAGAGGTAGGACTTGTCTTGGGGGACAGGGCTGGCGGGCAAATATGTGTAAATAGCTAAGGTTTGTATGGTTAGGAAAAATACAAATTATCTTCGAATTTGTCATTTGTTCCGTAACCGAAATACAAACCACGCTATTTACAGAGGGTGACTTACCCCTTAGGTAGGGTGGAAAGTCCCCAGCCATACTGGCTTTGGCTTTACCCGGGGACTCAGAATCCGAGTGAGTCACACTCGAGAAAAGGAGTCCCTGCACCTCACAAGTTCCTTGCTCCGCAAGGAACCATGTGGCCTACGTAAGCTTGTGTGTGAAGGAAGAAGTGTGACCCGTCCTAGGCAGTTGACCTGGAGTTCCAGAAGGAACTCTGGGTTAGGACATTCCCAATACCACCTCGTCAGGGTATGGGGGACGCGACAGTATTGACTCAATACTCGGAATACAAGGAAGCATGGTTTATCTGCAGAGGTTCGAGGTCAGCTATGCAGAGACCAGGATGCTGCTTCCCCGTAGAGGGGATGATGAAGAAAGTAGTAAGGGCCAGACATACTTCTTTCGTTCATGCAGACTAAAACCTGATAACAATGCCCTCAACCTTCTGCTACCTGTCCAAAAAGGAGCCTGAGGTTAGACCAGCTGTTGTGTAGCCACCACAGAGCGATAGAAAACGTATCGAGACTCCTGTGGGTCACGCCCTGCAGGAAGCGGGCTGCGTTGGTCATTAGACGCTTCCAGACTCCAGCTTGTAGCACCTGCGTCACAGAGTAGTACAGTATTACTCGAAGGCGAGGGACGTTGCGATGTATCCAACATCGTGCTGTAGGGCGACGTGACGGGGGAGGGTCTGGAGACAGGTCGAGATTAATGTCCTTGAGTTCGGGCTGAAGAGGTATACTGGTGACTCTCCCCCATGTCCTCCTTGTGCTCCCAAATCGGCTGCAACTGAGGACAAACTGCAGCTGTTCCCAGCTCTAACCTCTCGATTCCTTTACTGGCAAGAAAGAGAAGGTCTTGGGACATCAGATACAGAATGGAGACTCGAAATCTTGAATGAATCGGACCGAAGGGCCGGGACCCCCAGATTCTGAGTCTAGCCAACAACTCAGGAGCGAGCCTGAATGTTGCCTTCCCCTCTTCCTTAGAAAGGGGGGAGTCGTAAGAGACCAAGAAGATTGCTTACACACTGGCCGTGGCCAGAGTGAGCAGGAGACCCAAGGCGGAATACAATCCGAGGCTTGTCGTAAAGGGTTTTGAGAAGATCTCTTAAAGGACTAAAAGTCCGAGCCATGCTCCAAGTTGGAGGTCTTCCTCCGACTAGGGCAGGGACGATCGTAGCTTCGCATGAGCGAGGATAGATCCAGCGGGCAGGAAAAAGTTATTCCTTTAAGCCTGAAGGTCAGGGAAAGGCTGAGCGACAGGCTTCATTGCCGAGAGTGGAAAGGAGTTTCCTCCCGCCGAAAGGCAATAAGACCGTTACAGGTATTGCTGGAGAAGAGGCCTCAAGGGAAGAGGTATATCTCCCACGGCACCAACCACCTTAGACTCTTCACTTTGCCTGGGAGACCCCTGTGGATGACTATCGCAGATGACGCAACCTCCGTACCGCGACTTTAGCGGGTTGTCTCTTCTTGAGGAGGAGGCGTAGTGTTTCCAGGCATGAAGCCGAAGCGACGCCCCGATTCGGGAGAGATGTCGCAGTGTGGTTGCTTGAGTAGTCTGCGCCGTGGGAGAAGCTCTCCCGGGAGTTCCGTCAGGGGAAGCAGAGGGTCCAGAAACCGTTCTGCGCATAGTCCCAGTGGAGCTCTCCCATTGAAAGGTTGACAGACAACCTGGTCTTGTTGAGACCCATTGTCCACAGACAAAAAGGAGGGAAGACGCAGGCGTCGAAGTTGTCCCACCATCACCGGAATGCATCTTGCCAGTGTCTCAGGGTCTGAGACTGGGGGGAAGAATAGCGGAAGCTTGAGGTTCCAAGCTGTCGCGATAAGGTCCCCCAGACCAGTACTTGCTGGTTACCCAAGGTCAAAGACCTCCAGGTACACTCTCTCTACGAGGCTCTGCTCGGATAGTCTGAGAGAACATTCCCCTGCCTGGAATGAGAGAGCCGATGGTGGTATTGAGAGAATCTCAATCATCCCGGTATCTCTACTGCAAGATGTGAAGGTGTGAAAATGCGTCCCCTGCTGGTTAGAATACGCCAGAATCATGAAGTCGACGCGCACGGGGCGACTCGGCAGGAGCTGTAGGATCTGTAGAGGGGCCAGACTAGGCCCCTAAACCTGCCTGAATGATGGAGAGGTATCCTTCAGGTCTTGACCATAGGCCTGGACCGGAACATGCCCCCCCCCCCCCCCCTTTCCTTTGACGAGTCCGAGAACAGCATCAAGAATGTGGGGAAAGGACGAGAATATCCACTACCATCAAGAGGCTCCATAGGTCAACACCCATTGCAGGTATAATAGTTCCGCTGGTCCCATAGGGGCCAGGAAGTCCGGTTAAACATTGCCTGAAGCCACCGGAACTTGGATCGCCCCACATGGAACTTATCCTGAGGCCACCGTTCGGACTATAGACGGGTCAATGAGGAAAGGAGAACTAGGAAACGTTCCAAGGTAGGGCTGAAAGCTCTGCTTGACTGAGAACAGGTACTGCGACTCTCCTCAGTCTTGCCACAGTCAACCGAAAGGAAGGCTCGGAAGATGTGGTAACAGAATCTGGCGTCCCCAGGTGGTCACCCATCCAAGTACAGTACCGACGTTGCTTAACCTCGCTGGACGGACAAGAAGCGGGGTTTCCAACGTGGTAAGGCCGTTGACTCAATATCATGGCCAGATACTCCAGATGTTGAGGCAGAGGAAGAGAAGGCTCCAAGCAAAATACCATGAGCCCACACTCATGGTAAGCATCCGGAAGCTTGTCCCGGCGCTGAAGAAGGTCGAACCCGAGCCTACCGGAGTTGACCAGCCCTCCAAACAGCAGAGGAGGCGGAAGCCTGCACCTGAGCAGCCAAGAAGAAGGCAGGGAGAGTTCTCTGGGGAAACAAACCTGCTATGCCACGGCGGGATAGCCACACTGCATCATAAGCAGGAATACTTGCAGTCTAGGCTGAATTCGACGAGCACCCTGGAAGATGGATGGAATGGAAACTGAAAGTACCCGTCCTTCCGATCCAGGGTTTAAGGAGTCCTGTCGCCTCGTTACCAGTCTGATCGATTCTGCTGGTCTACGCTGGCCGAAGTTTGTTCGACAAACTTGATCAGGGCTGAGAGGTCGACTACGGACATCCCCTCTCAGATCCTTCCTTACAAGAAAGGATCGACTGAGGAGGCCGGGGGTGAAGCCGTCGATGATCCTAAGGAAGACCTTCGCCTAAGGTATGGATCATTCTGCCCAACCGGGCAACTCTGCTGACGCTATGGCATAGAGGTTCAGAGACACTGAATTCGCTGACAGCGACGGCAGGCGCGATATCCTTGGCTGATCACAGAGATTGTGCGGGAATGGGCATCGGGAAGCTGTCATTCGGATGAGTAACCTTAAGCATCCTCCCAGAGAAAAACCTGCAATCCTAGAGTTCGTGAACTCCTTTTAGGACTATGCCCCCCCGGGGAAGTCTCCCGTGCCATCTGTTCCTGACAGGAGGAAACTGCAATTGGACACCTTGTCCCAGTTGTCGTAGCCGATAACTTAGGCTGACGTGGTTGAAAGAAAAGGGCGCTGGAGCCCTGCAGAGTCTGGAAGAAAGCGCCTTGGAGGAGTGAAAACGGAAGTCGATTTCCTCCGCACAGCCGCACAGTCTCTGTCCTTGGGCACAAACAAACTCTTCTCAAGGATGGAAGGGTGTCTGAGGTCGTCGACCTCCACAGATGAGACACCCGAAGGAAGCCCTCAGTCAGCGCGTCCAGATGGTACAACATCGAGCTTGTCCGCAAGTTAGATACTTAACGACGAAAGGCCAAGGTGCCTGAGCTCGAGAGGAGGAAAGTACCCATGATCTTCCTGTAGCTTCCTTGAACCAAACCTCGGGCCGTAACCGAGGAGGGAAAGAACCTGGTAAGCTCCCAGAGGAAGGGGTAAGCAGTCACCCCTTGTCCGATGGAGAAATCTCGAACGGAAAGCCCCCCCGCCAAAAATCCTTCCAGGGAATGACGGGGAAGGGCTAACCCAGGTTCAGGAAAGAGGAGTGTTGCTCAGATCTCCCTTAAGTTTCTCCTATTCTTGCAAGTGCCATGCTCTGCGTTTATGGGGTGAGGCCGTGTTCTGGAAATACGCTCCAGAAGAACTCGCCAGGCTGGCCATGCTGCGAAAACCCCATTGGGAATCGTGGTCGCAATCGCCCTGGAGCTCGCGCGACGGTAATTCAAAGATTTTCGCGTGGGCGAACGTGAAAGCGCCCATGCGCGGTAACGCAAACGAAGGTGAGCGAAGGAGCCCAGAAGGAGGGCGAGCGTGGTAGGAAGGGCGAGAGCTGGTGGTCGGCGAGCGATGACCCATAGACGAGCAATGGATACTGCAAGAAATAAGCCGACGTTTGTGCGAAGAAACACTGTAGATTCGCGCGACGGAACACCATCCGTCCGCGAGATGGAAAACCGTTGGTTCGCGCGTGGGCGAACATTGAAGAGCATGGGCGCGGACGCGCATGAGCGTAGACGTGCAGGCACGTGGGCGTGTGGGCGCGCAGGCGAATGGTCGCGCGGGCGCGCGGGCGCGCAGGCTAATGGTCGAGCGGGCGCACAGGCGAGCGGTCGCGCGGGCGCGCGGGCGAGCGGTCGCGCGGGCGAGCGGTCGCGCGGGCGAGCGGTCGCGCGGGCGAGCGGTCGCGCGGGCGAGCGGTCGCGCGGGCGAGCGGTCGCGCGGGCGAGCGGTCGCGCGGGCGAGCGGTCGCGCGGGCGAGCGGTCGTGAGGGTGGGCAGGTGGATGAGCGCGAGTCCGAGGCGGCGAACGCAAGCGTTAGCGCGATGGCGAGGAAACGCGCTGCCGCGTGGGCGAGGAAGACCGCTGGCGATATGGATCAACAAGCGATCGGTGGTGAGCTGGTGAGCGCTAACGCGCAGGTTGGCGATGGCGCGTTGTGTTATGCCGACGCGATGGTCGAGCAGCATGCGCAGGTGAGCGATCGTGCGTTGGCGAGCAGTATGCGAAGGTGCGCGATGGTGATCAGCATGCGCAGGGTCGTGCGATGGTGATCAGCATGCGCAGGGTCGCGCGATGGTGATCAGCATGCGCAGGGTCGCGCGATGGTGATCAGCATGCGCAGGGTCGCGCGATGGTGATCAGCATGCGCAGGGTCGCGCGATGGTGATCAGTATGCACAGGGTCGCGCGATGGTGATCAGCATGCTAAGGTCGTGCGATGGCGATCAGCATGCACAGGTGGGCGGTCGCGCGATGCCGAGCAGCATCTGCAGGTGGGCAATCGCGCGATGGCGAGCAGCATCCGCAGTTGAGGGTCGCGCAATGGTGATCAGCATGCGCAGGGTCGCGCGATGGTGATCAGCATCCGCAGTTGAGGGTCGCGCGATGGCGATCAGCATCCACAGTTGAGGGTCGCGTGATGGCGATCAGCATCCGAGTTGAGGGTCGCGCAATGGCGATCAGCATCCGCAGTTGAGGGTCGCGCGATGGCGATCAGCATCCGCAGTTGAGGGTAGCGCGATGGCGATCAGCATCCGCAGTTGAGGGTCGCGCGTGATGGCGATCAGCATCCGCAGTTGAGGGTCGCGCGATGGCGATCAGCACCCGCAGGTGAGCTAGTAGCTGGCGAACCATGTTCCTTCAGAAGTGTTGAAGAACGTTGGCGTGCCGGCTGTAACACACGCGGGCGATCCGGAGATCGCCGAGAGACAGGTGATCGCTGACGAGCAGAAGGCTACGCGTGGAAGCCTGCGCATAGAAGAAGAGTCCTTGACCCCGACCTGAACCGAAGTTCTAGATCGCGAGGGCGAACATGGGCGCACAGGGCGCGTAACAGGAACCAACAGGAACAGCAGGGATGATCATCATGAAAGCGCTGACGAACAGGAGAGCGCTGATGAGCAGAAGAGCGCCTGTGCGCTAACACTGAGCAGGAGCAGGAGAGAACACAGCAGAAGGGCGCGCAGGGAAACCCTGACACGCAAGGGAAGAACCCCCGTGGGAGGCAACCCTTTGCCCCGAAGGGATCGTTGTCCGCCGGGAGACTGATGTCCGTCGGAAGACCGCTGTCCGTCGGGAAGACCGTTGCCCGTCGGAAGACGAGATCAGACTGCTGTCCATCTGCACCAAGGTGGAAGATCGAGAAAAAGGAGTTGTAGGCTGCAAACGGAGATTCAAAAAGGCGCCTCAAGCACCCTTATAGGGAGATGAGAGGCCCTTACGACGAGGCGGACGGTGGGCCTTACGGCGAGGGAGGCCAACAGCAACAGAAGAAACCTCCAAAGAAGAGTCTCTATGAGTGTACTCTCTCGCGAACGAAAGAGAAACACTTCATAGAAGAGACTGGTCAGCCAGTGACCTAAAAGGAACAATCCTCCGAAGAGGAGCTCCTGCAGTTGCCCAGCCCCTTGAGCGAAACTGCAGGTGCGACCGCTCAGCACCAAGAGCATAGTCGCACGAAAAAAAGGCAAGAGAAGAACCCCCCAAAAGGGGAAAACTCAAGCCTGGACAGGAAAAACTTCCCTCGGAAGGAAAGTTACCCGCCCAAGGAGGAAAGCCTCATGAGAGTTCTAAAATGAACTGGAGAGCTGTCCGTCGTCACGGGAGTACTTCCAGTAGAAGGAGACACGCCCCTGACGAAAATACAAGGGGGGAGGCAGCAACAGCCGAATCCCCAGGACTCAACCAGACAGCTCACACCGTTGCCATATTACAGAAACGAACTAGATCTGTAACTGTAAAAAAATAAAACAAATAATATTAGTACACATTCATTTCCCCGGGAAGGCTCCGAAGAGGAATCCCGAGGGAAAGGAAACAAGAATTACACAACAGGCACGTGCCCTCACAACCACTTACACTCACGGAAGGAGAGCTGTAACCAAAACAGAATTATAACAATTATAATTATGTAACTATGTAATTATGTAATTTAAAAATGAATGAACACTAAATAAAGAACGAAAACCCCGAAAGGAATCGTTCTACGAGCTGAAAAACAAAAAACAACTACAATTAGATTCATAACTAATTGAGACAAACGTACGGCGTAGCAACCCCCCCCCCCCACACGGAAAGGAAGCTACAAGGGCGTAGTAACACGTAGTAAAAGGGTGAACGACCTCAAGAGAGAGAGAGAGAAAGACATAAGTCAAACTCGATCGCCACCCATAAAATTACGCCGTGGTGGCCTAACTGCCGAGGACTCCACGTAGATATCGTACACTACACACACAAATCTGAAAAGGAAACTTACTTATTTCTATACTCAAATATATATGAAAACATGTTTACAAATATATTGAGTAAATGAAAAGTAAGCGATTAAGTAAAGACAAAACAAACAATGGCTGCCAAGAGAGGACCAAGACAGTGACGTCTGTCACAGTCCGAGCCAAAAGTGAAAGTGAGCATTCACCTGTGTGTGAGGGGGGGGAGGGGTAGCTAGCTACCACTCCCCTAACCCCCCGCTAACTAGCGCGGGGGTAATACACCCTCGTTAAATTCTAATGGCTCGCCATTTCAGCTGCGCTAAAAGGTAACCCTCTGTAAATAGCGTGGTTTGTATTTCGGTTACGGAACAATGTCTATTTAGTGTACAACAAGTTTCTTACTATTATCACAACATGAATATCCATCAAATACTTGTTATAGTTTCTTTATTTTCCATCAATTACTTGTTGTTTATTTTTTTCAGATAAGAAAATGTATTCTGGCCGTTTTCATCATCCATGATAACTGCTGAAAAGCTGATTGCAAGTATCAGCACTGCTAAATATACAGGAATTCTTCTTCCATCAAAAGTCTAATGACCCAAAGTTCCATCATTCCCTTAAGTCATAAGCATGGCAAACCTTTGAATCATCATTCTAGCTCCACTAGAATGTTAAGTGCAAACCATCACTAATAACATATTATGCGAAATCTCATGTATTTTCAGATCTTTTGGAAACATATCACAAAACAGCCTATGAAAAGTGGATCTCTTTACAATGAAGTATATTTTTCAGGAACAGACACCATTACAATTTATTATTCTCTTTCTATAATACGCAGTAGCAATTTTCTTGCAGATACTCACAACTCGCTAGAATGGCCATAGAGCACTTGGGAAAATCTGGTATGAGACGTCAACCAAATTCCTTAGACGAAATAAAATCTACCATAAGATTTTCCATTCTTGATCCTATTTTGGTGGTTGCGACCAGATAGTTATCAATCCATATAAATAAATCCATCTTCATCCCTTCAAGGGCCTGAAACAAGAGGAAATAAGTTATTTTGACTGTTCTGTAATTAGTACAAGAATCTAAATATGGATAAACTTGTGATAGCGTTACAAATATCTAATAGGCAAAATGTCTCCTCTCTTTACTGTAATTTCTAATCCTGAGCTTAATCAATACAAAGAAAATTACGTTATTAATCAGTATCAATGTGGAAAAATCTCCTGTACATGGCAGGTATAAAAAAAAAAGGATAACATACAGTATCTTTAACTCAATTCTCTGCCACTAATAATTCTACTGAAACTGCTTTAACCCTTTAACCCCCAGGCTATTTGGAAATTTCCAACCCTTAATCTCCAGGGGGATATTTTTTCCCCAGCACATTTTGCAGTACTGTATATTTTTTTAAATTGCTCTAACAGCCTAATTTTTGTCATAGAGAGGTCAGGTTGGTCTCATTCTCTTGGAAAATGCCTGAATTTTCTCAAAAAATTATCAAAAATATGAAAAAAAATTTTATAGCATTTTTTTGCAAGGACGTACTGGTACGTCCATGGGGGTAAAGGGATGGCTTTTGTGAAACGTACCAGTACGTCTTTTGGGGGTAAAAGGGTTAAATTCAAAGACTTTTTTACCAAAATTAGTACAGCAATCAAAATAAATTACAAAGGGTTGAAATAATCCATTGCCTAAGCAAGAATAAATTTCAGTCTCCTGAAACTACAGTACAGATATAAGTAAAGAGACTAAGAGTAATAAATTCTCCTAGAAGACCAAACTCATAGGTAAAGAGACTAAGAGTAATAAATTCTCCTAGAAGACCAAACTCATAGGTAAAGAGACTAAGAGTAATAAATTCTCCTAGAAGACCAAACTCATAGGTAAAGAGACTAAGAGTAATAAATTCTCCTAGATGACCAAACTCAAGTATAAAAATATATATTGTCCATTTTTATTTCACAGACATAAACCAACTACTTGTACTTCAACCACTAGGTCTGATATGAAGTTTACAACTCTCTCTCTGAAACAGGCACAACCTCAGATATAAAAAAATATGCCTATTCCTCAATGACCCCATTAACATGAAGGCCTTTAACCCTCAATATTTGTAAGTTGGTATGTCTTCTTATAAGCATTTATGGACTAAAACATAAATCAGAACCCAGTAGGTCATCCTCATTAATAAGCAAAACATACCACAGGTTTTTCACTGTTAACCGAGATCTCGTTCATATAATTAAACCTACCGAACCTACCTAAAAAGACTTCTTACTGGTTTACAGTACTTGATATTAAAAAATAATTTATTAACCATATCTACTTCATTCAGTCTTACTTCCTTCAATAAAAGGCATATGAGAGAATAAAAATGACAAATTCGGAGATAATTTGTATTTTTCCTAACCATACAAACCTTAGCTACTTACAATGGGTTTATTTTCGGCGTAGCTGAAATTGACGAGCCAATAGATTTTAACGAGGGTTAACTACCCCCGCGCTAGTTAGCGGGGGTAGGGGAAGGGGTAGCTTGCTACCCCTCCCGCCCCACACACCAGTGATTTGCTTCACTTCACTTAGAGGTAGAACTTGACTTGGGGGACAGGGCTGGCGGGCAAATATGTGTAAATAGCTAAGGTTTGTATGGTTAGGAAAAATACAAATTATCTCCGAATTTGTCATTTGTTCCGTAACCGAAATACAAACCACGCTATTTACATTGGGTGACTTACCCCTTAGGAAGGGTGGAAAGTCCCCAGCCTTACTGGCTTTGGCTTTACCCGGGGACTCCGACTCCAAGTGAGTATCACTCGAGAGAGGAAGTCCCTGCACCTCACAAGTTCCTGTGTGGAGGAAAGAGCGTGACTCGTCCTAGGAAGTTGACCTTTAGTCCTTTAGATAGAAATCTAAGCTAGGACGTTCCCAATACCACCTCGTCAGGGTATGGGGAACGCGACAGTATTAAACTTAATACTAGGAACACAAGGGAGCATGGTTTACCTGCAGAGGTTGAGGTCAGCTATGCGGAGACCAGGATGCTGCTTTCCCCAAGAGAGGGGAGGATGAAAAAAGAAGTAAGGGCCAGACATACTCTTTCATTCACACAGACTAAAACCGGGCAACAACGCCTTCAACCTACTGCTACTTGTCCATCAAGGAGCCTGAGGTTAGACCAGCTGTTGTGCAGCCACCATGGGGCCGATAGAGAAAGTATCGAGGCTCCTGTGGGTCACGTCCTGCAGGTAGTGGGCTGTGAAGGTCGTTTGACGCTTCCAGACCCCAGCTTGAAGCACCTGCGTCACAGAGAAGTTTCTCTTGAAGGCCAGGGACGTAGCGATGCCCCTGACGTCGTGTGCCCTAGGGCGACGTGACGGAGGAGGGTCCGGATTCAAGGCGTGGTGGATGACCCTTCGAATCCAAGCCGAGATGGTATTCTTGGTGACCCTCCTCTTCGTCCTGCCTGTGCTAACAAACAGTGCTTGCATGCGAGGACGAACTGCAGCTGTTCTCTTCAAGTAACGCCTCAGACTCCTCACTGGGCATAATAGCAGATGGTCTGGGTCGCTTGTTACAGAACGGAGACTCGTGACCCTGAAAGAGTCGAACCGTGGGTCCGGCACTCCAGGGTTCTGAGTCTTGGCAACAAACTCAGGGACGAACCTGAACGTTACCTCCCCCATCCACGTTCCATGGAGGAGGTCTCACTTCCGACTGAGGGCAGGTAAGCTCATAGCTACGTATGAGTAGAGAGAGTTCCAGCGAGGAAGAAATGTCCACTCCTTTCAGCCTAAAAGCCAGGCTTAAGGCTGAGCGATAGCCTTTCACCGCTGAGACCGAAAGGTGCATTTCCTCCCGCAAATAAACGAAAAACTCCGCTATTGCTGGAATAGTGGCATCGAGCGGAGAGATGCCCCTCCCACGACACCAACCACAGAAGACTCTCCACTACGCCTGGTAGACTCCCGCAGAGGACTTTCGCAGGTGCCGAGACATTCTCTCCGCAACCTGTTGCGAAAATCCTCTCTCCGTGAGGAGACGCTGGATAGTCTCCAAGCGTGAAGCCGAAGCGAGGCTACGGCCTTGTGGAAGATGTTGCAATGTGGCTCTCTGAGTAGCTCGTGTCGTGGGGGAAGCTCTCTCGGGAGCTGCAGAAGGTCCGGGAACCATTCCGCGTGATGCCATAGCGGAGCTATCAGAGTCATCGACAGGTTGACCGATAGTCTGGTCCTGTTGAGCACCCTTCTCATCAGACAGAACGGTGGGAAGGCGTACACGTCGATGTTGTCCCACCGCTGTTGGAAAGCATCTTGCCAGAGAGCCTTGGGGTCCGGGACTGGGGAGCAGTACAGGGGCAGCTTGAAATTCAAAGCTGTCGCGAACAGATCCACCGTCGGGGAACCCCACAAAGTCAAGACTTTGTTGGCTATCTGAGGATCCAAAGACCACTCGGTACTCACTATCTGCGAAGCCCTGCTCAGACTGTCGGCGAGCACATTCCTCTTGCCAGGAATGAAGCGAGCTGATAGTGTTATCAAGTGGACTTCGGTCCATCTCAGAATCTCTACTGCAAGATGGGATAGCTGATGTGAAAAAGTACCTCCCTGCTTGTTGATATAAGCCACTACCGTGGTGTTGTTGCTCATAACCACCACGGAGTGATCCGCCAGGGTCCGTTGGAACTGTTGAAGAGCCAGGAATACGGCCTTCATTTCTAGCAGGTTGATGTGCAGGTACTTTTCTGATTCTGACCAAAGGCCTGAGGTCCTCTGGTTCAGAATGTGAGCCCCCCACCCTTCTTTTGACGTGTCCGAAAACAGTGTCAATTCCGGGGGGAGGACGAGAAGATCCACTCCCTTTCGTAGGTTCTCGTCGACCAGCCACCACCGCAGGTCCGCCTGTTCCGCGGGTCCTATCGGGACCAGAAAGTCCGGGGAATCGGATCCTTGACTCCACCGGGACTTTAGCCGCCATTGCAGGGATCTCATCCTGAGATGGCCGTTTGGAACCAGACGAGCCAGGGAGGCTAGGTGACCTATGAGACGCAACCATGATTGGGCTGGAAGCTCTTCCCGCCTGAGGAAGGGTTCCGCCACCCTCCTCAGCCTTGCTATCCTGTCGTCTGATGGAAAGGCTTTGTGGAAATTGGTGTCTAATAACATGCCTAGATAAACCAGTCGTTGGGACGGCTGCAGAGAGGACTTCTCGAGATTTACCAAGATCCCCAGATCTTGGCAAAGTCCCAGAAGCCTGTCTCGGTGTCGAAGAAGGGTCGACTCCGAGTCTGCCAGGATCAGCCAGTCGTCCAGATATCGGAGGAGACGGATGCCGTTCCTGTGCGCCCAAGACGAAATCAGGGTAAACACTCTGGTGAACACCTGAGGTGCTGTGGAGAGACCGAAGCAAAGCACCTTGAACTGGTAGGTCTTGCCGTCTAGGCTGAATCTCAAGTACTTCCTGGAAGACGGATGGATTGGGATCTGGAAGTACGCGTCCTTCAGATCCAGTGTACACATGAAGTTTTGTGGTCTCACCGCAAGTCTGACCGTGTCCGCTGTCTCCATGCTGAACGGAGTTTGCTTGACAAACTTGTTCAGAGCTGAGAGGTCGATGACAGGTCTCCAGCCTCCAGACGCCTTCTTTACAAGAAAGAGTCGACTGAAGAAGCCTGGGGAGCCGTCGACGACCTCCTGGAGAGCATCCTTCTTGAGCATGGTCTCGACTTCTGCCCGAAGGGCTAGCCCCTTTGCCGATCCCATGGCATAGGAGCTCAACGACAATGGATTCGCTGTCAGTGGAAGTTGAGATGCCGTGAATGGGACGCGATAACCTTGGCCGATCACGGAGACCGCCCAAGAATCGGCCCCATGTTGCTGCCACCTGTGCACGCAACTTCTAAGGCATCCCCCCACAGGTGGACACGCGGGGAGACTGCCACTCCTAGCGTTTGCGGCCGCGGCCGCTTCCTTTAGGAGTCTTGCCTCCCCTGGAGGACTTACCGCCCCTCTTGTCCTTGGCAGGAAAGGGCTGGGGCTTAGACACCACTTTCTTAGCTGCCGGCGCCTGCTTCGGTGTCCTGCGAGGCTGCTGCTGATGTTGCTGCGGAGCTGGAGGCTTGTAGGGCCGAGATGCAAGGGCCCTTTGGAGGAGGGAGTTCTGGCTAGACTTCCTCCACTTCTCAGCTGTACGTTCCATATCTTGGGGCTCAAACAAACTTCCCCCAAGGATGGAGGAGTGTCTGAGCCTGCAGACGTCCACGGCAGGGACCTTCGAGTGGATCTTCTCGGTCACCGCATCACGACGCTTCAGCACCGAGTTGGCCCACAGGTTGGTAACCTGATGTGCCAGGAACTCGATGGAGCGAGTGCCCGAGAGGAGGAAGGTCTCCAGGGCCTTCCTATTGCTCTCCTTAGACAGATCCTTGGAGCGCAATAGGATGCCCAGAGAACCCAGCCAGACATCCAGCCACGAAGTGGCCTGCATGGCACACTTCGCGACCTTCTCCTGGCTCAGGATCTCAGACGCCGAGAACGTCACCTGCCGGGCGGAGAGCTTCTCAAGAGGAACTCCCCTCGTAAGCTCTTCCACCGAATGGTGGAGGGGAAGAGCGAGGCTAGACTCCCCCATGATCTCAAAATACCTCATCTGCTGGAGATGAGGAGGTGGGAGGAGTCTGTTCCCGGCAGAGGAACGACTGGAGGAGGCGAGGTCTGCGAGCTGAGCGTTGGCCCTCCTCTGCTGGAGACGAGGAGGTGGGAGGAGTCTGTTCCCAGCAGAGGTACGACTGGAGGAGGCGAGGTCTGCGAGCTGAGCGTTGGCCCTGTCTCTGGCACTCTTCACCTCTTAGAACCAGGGCAGAGCCGCGCTGGCCTTTGGGGGCTTTTGAGTTCCATAGACCTGATCCAGGACTGTGTCCTTGCCTTCACGAGGGGCGATCACCGGGTCCTTGAACCTGTTGAGCTGCCTCATCAGGCCCAAGACCTGCCAGAAGGCATGCTCAGACTCGTGCTGCTCTCCTCCCTGCGAACTGGCAGCTAAGTCTCCTGTCCCCGGAAGCTCTTCCTGAGGAGACACGTGGACGTTCTCCCGGGGTCTGGCTGGTTCCTGACGAATTCGCAAAGAAGACTTCGGAATCGTCTTGGAGTCCTTGGGTTCCCTCCTGGGCGGGATACATGACTCCAGCAAAGAAGTATGGAAGGTACCTTCCACGCGAGACGATTCCCCTCCACGAGGAGGAGACTCCCCCTTTGGTGCCGAGGGGGAGACCGCCGCCTCGCTGGACTCTCCTGAGGACGGAAAGACCTCGTCTACAGGAGAAGGAGAAAACGACTGCGAAGGGGGATGGAGCTTTCCTGGCGGACCTCTTAGGAACCAACTTCTCCCTGGGAGAAGTCACCACGAAGTCCACTCCTCTCCTTCTCTTCAGCGGGGGCGAGGCCGTCGTTGGCTTGAGTCCTAGATCGGCGAGTGCCAGCTTCATAGCCTTCACTAACGCCCGCATTAGAGGACCAAACCAGGACTGCCGAGATACGGACGCAGAGTCCGTAATTCCCGCTGGAGGGAAGGGAATCGGTCGACCCTTCGGAGTGGACACAACTGGACCTGCCTGCAAAAAAGAAGGGGAAGAAAGTTGCCTTGACCTCTCCGACGATCCTTCCTTGTCCTGCGAGAGAGACCTGCGCTTACGCGGATGCGATCCTGACTGCGACCTGGAAACACGCGTCCCTGCTGCCGCCGCGAGCTGCTGAACCCGACGAGAACGGGGGTCGTGCTGGCGCTCGCGCGGGGGCGTTACCAAAGAATCGCGCGCGAGGGGCTGCTGGAGCGCGGGTGCGTAATCGCGCGGTCTCTCTTGGACTTCTTCTTACGCCGGCGGGCAAACCTCTCCCACTGGGAGGCAGACCACTCCCTACACTCACTGCACGTATTTACCCTATCACACCGTCGGCCTCGACACTGCGGGCAAAGGGTGTGAAGATCGGTATCCAACGCCGACATGAAGGTACCGCAAGGGCGGCCGGTGATCCCAGGGCACTTGCACATGATGAATAACAAAGGGCGAGGCCAACTTCCAAACACACAGCTGAGGAAAAGCAAAGAAAAAAGATTAAGGCTGTCAACAACGAGGACAATAGATAGATACGTCTGCACATCGTCCGAGCCAAAAGTGAAGTGAAGCAAATCACCGGTGTGTGGGGCGGGAGGGGTAGCAAGCTACCCCTTCCCCTACCCCCACTAACTAGCGCGGGGGTAGTTAACCCTCGTTAAAATCTATTGGCTTGTCAATTTCAGCTACGCCGAAAGTAAACCTAATGTAAATAGTGTGGTTTGTATTTCGGTTACGAAACAATGACAAATTTGGAAATATTTTGTATTTTTCCTAACTATACAAACCTGGAGTTCTTTACAGTGGAGATATATTTCGGCAATAGTTGAAACTAACCTGTTAAGATTTTTGCGAGGTATAATTACCCTCTGCTAGTTAGCGAAGAAGGGAGGGGGGGGTTGATCAGCCATCCCGCTAACAGCCTGCACTAGTAACAAACCGTTACTTTGCAATTGCAACAGGACTTCCGGGGAAAGATGATGGCAAGACCAGCATGTTTAAAGAGCTCCCGGTTTGTATAGTTGGGAAAAATTAAAATTATTTCCAAATTGGTCATTTGTTCCGACACTATATACAGACCATTATGCTCTTTAACAGTGGAGACTCACTCCATGGTGGGTGGAAGTCCAAAAACCAACTGCCTGGTGACTGATCTCAGGCGCTACTCTGTGCTTCGCACAAGCTGTTAATAGGTACCTTGACACCTCATTAACTCTTGAGGGTTAACAGTCCGGCCAACCCATGCTAGGTGTAAGAATTTAGCAATGTAACTTGACTCCAATTGCCCGACTTCACCTCGTTTGGAGATCAGGGACATAAATATATAAACATATATCAGGTTACACAAGGGACAATGGTACCCACTTGCAGTTAGAGGAGGTTAACTTGCGGAGTTCCTAGGATGATGGACCCCAAGAGAGGGGAGAATGAAATAGGAAGTGGACAGTTACTCACATGTTCATTCTAGACTTACTCACAGGTAACATCTGCCCTCAACTGACTGCTACTTGTCCTACATGGGAGCAAAGGTGTTAGCAACCACGTTTTATGCAGCCACCACAGGCCCTACAGTAAAGGTATCTACTGTAGGTTCCTGTGGGTTATGTCTTGCAGGTGAACGTGGTTTGTCATTTTCACACTCCCGCTTGTAGTACATGCAGAGAAATTATTTTTGAAAGCTAGAGACGTACTGACACCTCTGACGTCGTGAGCTCGGGGTCGAAGACCGGAGGGTAAGGAGCCTGGTTGTGTGGCTCGCTCGATCACTTGTCTAATGCAAGGAAAGATGTTCTTCTTGACCTTCCTTTTGACCCTTCCCGTGCTCTCTAAGAGCCTAATGACCTGAGGGCGGGCTCAGGAAGTTCTTTTAAAGTATTTCCTCAGAGCCCTTACAGGACAGAGTAACATCTAATCTGAGCGAGACTCTCAATTTGGAATCTAGGATCTGCTACAGCCAGATTTTGAGTCTTAGCCACAAACTCAGGGATGAAACAGTGTCACTAGCACCCATCTTATCTTGAATAGGCGATGTAGTAGGGCAAACCATGTAGCTTGCCGACTCTCTTTGCAGAGGCCAGGGCTAACAGGAAAACCGTCTTCAAAGTCAAGTCACGATCTGACGCTTGTCGGAGTGGTTCATAAGGCGCTCCTTTCAGAGAACATAGCACTTGCACTGCACTCCAAGGACGTAGCAATTGCACTGCATTCCAAAGAGGAGGTCTGACTTCTAACTGAGAGAAGGTGGGCTCAAAGTTCTGTATAAGGAGAGACAACTCCATCTAGGAGAAAATGTTAACTCCGCTCAATCTAAAAGCGAGGCTCAAGGTGAGCGATATCCTTTCACTGCTGAGACCGAGCAAAGTTTTTCCTCCCTGAGGTACAACAAAATTTCTGCTATCGTTGGAATAGTAGCACTAAGAGGAGCGATACCCCGTCTACGGCACCAACCACAGAAGATGGACCACTTTGCTTGATATATGACGGCAGACAATTCCCCGAGGTATACTGCCTAAAAATGAAAAAATAATTGAAATAAAAATAAAAATAATCACTGTAAAGAGCGTAATGGTTTGTATATAGCCTCGGAACAATTCTCCAGTGTGTGTGTGTTAGTTACTATAGCAGGACAGGATGAGTACCACCACCTGTCTATGAGAGTCTCCTACTGTCTAGCTTAGATATAATTTCTTACTAAGGCAACAAGTTAACCATGAATTTTCAATTTAAATTAATATGACAAATTTGAAGATAATTTGTATTTTTCCTAACTATACAAACCTTAGCTATTTATTAGGGGTTATACTTTCGGCGGAGCTGAAATGACGAGCCATTAAAATTTTAGCGAGGGTTAACTACCCACACCGCTAGTTAACCTGTGATTTAGTCACTTTGCTTGGAGGTAGGACTTCAAGGGGGATAGGGATGGCAGGCAAGTTTGTATAAATAGCTAAGGTTTGTATAGTTAGGAAAAATACAAATTATCTACGAATTTGTCATTTGTTCCATAAACCACGCTATTTATTAGGGGTGACTCACCCATTAGGAAGGGTGGACGCCCCTGCCAATCTGGCTTTTGGCTTTGCCCGGGGACTCCTTATCTGAGTATGTTCGTACTCAAAAATAAGGAGTCCCTGCCCTCGCTAAACCTTGTTACGCAAGGTCCGCGGCCTACGCAAGCTGTGTGTTGAGACGTGCAGAAGTGTGACTGTCTAGGTAAAGTTATCCCGAGTCTATGTAGGAAAAAACCTGACGTAACCAAGACTTCTCAATACCACCTCGCCAGGGTATGGGGATGCAACAGTATTAGCTTAATACTAGGTACACAAGAGAGCATGGTTTACCTGCAGTGGTTTGAGGTCAGCTTATGCAGAGAACCCAGGATGCTGCTTTCCCCACGAGAGGGTAGGATGAAGAAAAGAATAAGAGCCAGTCAAATCTTTTATTCCCACGCAGACTAAAACCGGGTAACAGTGCCCTCAACCTTCTGCTACTTGTCCAATAAGGAGCTTGAGGTATACAACCAGCTGTTGTGCAGCCACCACCGGACCGAGAGATCTTATCGAGTTCCTGTGCGTCACGTCTTGCAGGAGAAATGTTGTGAAAGTCACATGGAGCATTCACATCCTTTCTTGTAAAACCTGCGTCACAGAGTAATCTGCTAAGAAGGACCAGGAGCATAGTTATGCCCCTGACACTGTGAGTCGTCATGTCGAGATGATGTTTCGGTAATCCTCCTCTAGTCTCTCCCAGTGCTGACAAGAGGAGGGACCCGGGCAGGCTGTTGCCGTTTTCTTTAGGTAAAGTCTCATACCTTACCCTGGGTACAGTAACGGATGATCTGGATCGTCCGTTACCTAGTTGAGACTTGTGTAGGATCCGTCACCTCTGGAGACTGTGTCTGGCGACATACTCAGGGACGAAACTGAACATTGTCTCTCGCCCTTCTCAATAATGGGCGATGTCGAAAGAGAGACCATGAAGTTCCTTGACTCATATGGTTGCTGTCCGAGTGTGTAGGAACACTATGTTCTTAAATCAGGAGAAAATTTGTTGCCTGGTAAAGTGGAACATAAGGAGGTCCCTTTAGGGATCGGAGATTTGAACCGTGTTCTGAGAGGAAGGTCTCGATTCCGACTGGGGAAAGGCAAATTGTAAGTCCGTATGAGTTAAGAAAAGTCTATCGATGAGAGGGTGTCCCTTTCTTTCAGTTTGAAGGTGAAGGATCAAGGTTGAGTGATCATCTTTACCTGTCGGAACTTGTATGTACTCGAGGATTCCGCTATTGCTGGAATCGAGGTATCGAGTGAAGAGACACTTTCACATGACACTAACCACACAAGATGCGATACTGCCTGGTAGACTGATGCTGAGGAATTCCTCAGATATCTAGACAACCTTTTCGCAAAGAGGTATTGGGTAGTCCTCAGGCGTACAATCATAGCAAAGCTATAGCTTGTGGTAGGTGTTGAAGTGGGTTGTCTGTTATGTGGAGAGGGTTCTCTTGGAGACTCTATCAGGAGCTGCAAAAGGTTTGGAGACCGTTCTGCATAATGGCATAGCGGAGGTAGGAGAGTCCTTGTTCTAGCCTTGTTGAGTGCCCTTCTCCAGATAAAACAGGGACGAGACGTTAACGTCATTGTTGTACCCACCGTTGTTGCCAGAGAGCCTTGGGGTCTAGGGCTGGTGAGCAACGGTAGCCTGAGAATCAGGAGCGTTGCGAACAGACCCCCTAGTTGGAAGACCTCATAAAGTCGGGACTTTGTTGGCTACATGGCGATCCAAGTCCATTCATTATACCTTATCTGAGATGTTGTGCACAGATTGTCGGCGAGCACGTTCTTCCATCTGGAATGAAGCGGGCTGATAGTGGTACCGAACGGACTTTGGTTCATCTTAGTGTTTATACTATTAGCAAGAAGGAACTTGCTTGTAGAAGCAAGTTCCTTCTTGCTTGTCGAAGTGAGTCTCTATGTGGTGTGTGGTTTGTCATCCATCACATCACTGAGTGGCCTGTTAGGAACCGATGAGACTGCTGAAGGATCGGAAAGTTGGCCTTCATCTCTTAAGAGATTTACGTGAAGGTACCTTCGGGCTCTGTCCAGAGGGCTGAGGTCGTGTTGTGCAGCACTATGGTCCCTCCTTTCTTCTTTTTTCCGACTCAAGTCTCTTGGAATGGAAGTCGGTCTCGTTTCGAGGAGGTTTTGTGGAGATTGGTGTCTAGAATCATTCCCAGATACACCAGTCTCCTGGGAGGGAAGTAGGGAAGACTTCCGTAGGTTTACCCTGATCACTGGATCTTGGTAAAAAAGAATTCATAAGTTCCAGTGTTAACGCAAGGTTGCCACTGAGTCTGCTAAGGTCAGTCAGTCGTCCCGAAAGAGAGGAGAGAGAAGCCGATCCTGTGAGACCAGGATGGGTCTAGTGGAAAGACCGAAGCACAGTGCCTTGAACTGGTGTTTCTTGTTTGTCTAGACTGAATCTTCCAACCTTCCTATATGGATGGTTTGGGCCTGGGAGTAAGTGTCCTTTAGGTCCAGTGTGCAAATGAAGACCTGAGGTCTTAGCCCTTGTTCGAACTCCAACATGGTGTGGACATCGACCCAAAGGGACAGCTCCTTGCTAATCCTTTTGCATGGAAGATTGTCGACGCTGGAGTCTTGACTCATGTCGTAAAGGATCAGGCGCGATACCCAGTGTAAGAATTCTTCTCTGAGAGAGAATTTCTTTAACTAACAGAAGGAAGGCAACACTTAGCCTTACCATGCGCCCTGATGGGATTGATGCTATTCCTTAGAATAGAATCAATCTGGCGAGTGTTAATCAATGGTTAACCGTTGGGTATCGTGGTTACTGTGCAGTTGGAGAGAGCTCGCAAGTAGTTCCCTATCGGCAAGCCATTGATGAGGGTTGTCGAACGTTTGCTGATCACTTTAGTGTGATGGCGAACGGCCAGTAACAATTGGAGATCGTTAGTCATTGGAGGGACTAGAAGTCAAAGATCAGCATTGGGCTAGCAATTGGCGATCTGGTGATCGGCGACCTAGCGATCAGTAAACTGAACTAGCCATCAGCAAACAGTGGTCTAGAGATCAGACTCTTGATGCTTTCCTGTTTGCTGACGGTGGTCTGTCAAGGAAAAAGAAACTTCAGAAGAGACAGGGACCAAGGATTCCCCATTTTGATTCCCCTTGTAGGATGGAATCTTCAGGATCTTGAATCCTTCTGTGAAGCCTTATTCCTCTTTTCCCGTTGGCAATGTTTATGTTTGCGGGGAGGAATGGGGCAATGGTGACCTGTCCAAAAAGTTTCATTCCTTTTAATGACAATTGCGCGAGTGTGTAGGAGAGTACTGGAGCGATGGCACACAGGATAATGCAGGTGCTTAATATCTGCCTGGAGAGCAGGCAAGCGCTGGTTCTTAGGCATGAGCTGGTGCATTGGATCTGCGAGCCTTGACTCTTTGGCAAGAGCTGGCGCATTGAGTCCGGGACCGTAAATGCGCAGGAGGGCGCAGGAAAGTGAGGATTGATTGATTGATTTAAAGTTTTCAGGCATCCTGAAGGAAAGTGAGGAAGAGCGCTGGCGTGCTGTAAGGCACTGTGTAGTTTTGTGCATTCTCCCTAGGATGCGCCGAAACGAGTGACTGGTTGCGCAAGGGTGGGTGCATTGGCGCGTGCGTGAGAGTACTACGTGGAGACTGTTTGTGCGCACGTGTGGAAGACCATCAGTGTCCGCGCGCAGAAGACCGTCGGCGCGCGCGGAAGGCTGCGTGCGCGCACTCAAGATTATTGGAGCGCGCACGCGCGAAGGCCGTCGGCGCGCGTGCGGGTAGACTATTGGTGAGCTCACGTGCTGGCAAGACTGTTGGCGCGCGTGCAGGAGACCATCGGCGCAAGACTATTGACGCGCTCGCAAGAGCATTGGCGCTTGCAAAATCATTGGGACGCACGCGCAAGAGCATTGGCACTTGCAAAATCATTGGGACGCGCGCGCAAGAGCATTGGCACTTGCAAAATCATTGGGACGCGCGCGCAAGGGCATTGGCGCTTGCAAAATCATTGGGACGCGCGCGGGAGACCGTCGGCGCCCGCGTGCGCAAAAGCATTGACGCTAGCGCGCGCGGAAAATTATCGGCGTGTGTGCAGAAGACCATCGGCACCCGCGCGCGGAAGATCGTCGGCGCTAACGCGCGTAAGACTGTCGGAGAGCGCGCCCGGAAGACTCGTGCGTGAAGGTAGCACTAGTAGGTTGGCAGGTCAGCTGGTAGGATGACCAGTGGCAGGACAATCAGGAACTGGGATGTATCTTTAAAAAGGGCAAGCATCCACCGATGGGGACCGTAAGCAGGTTGCGCTGGTAGATTAGTAGGTCAGCTGGCAGAATGATCAGGAACTGGGATGTGCCCTTTGGAAGGGCGAGCATCCACCGGTGGGGACCATAAAAAAGGTCCGTGTTAGAGTCCAGGACCGAAGTCCAAAGGACTATGTTGCAGCACAAGGTTGCGCTGGTAGATCGGTAGGTCAGCTGGCAGGACGATCAGGAACTGAGATGTGCCCTTTGGAAGGGCGAGCATCCACCGATGAGGTCCTGGTAGGTCTGCTTGATTCTACGAAGAGGTGTCTCTATGAGTAGCCTCTCTCGCGAACGAGAGGTGAATACTTCATAGAAGAGACTTGAAGACACCCGTGATGACGCCCATGAGGGCCGGTGGATCAGCAAGCTGACCCTTTAACAGTAGCGATCCTCCGAAGAGAAGTCTCTATGAGTGGCCTCTCTCGCGAACAAGAGAGGTAAACACTTCGTAGAAGAGATTAGAAGACGCCCATGATGATGCCCCTTGAGGGCCGGTGGATCAGCAAGCTGACCTTAACAATAGCGATCCTACGAAGAGGAGTCTCTATGAGTGGTCTCTCTCGCGAACGAGAGAGGTGAACACTTTGTAGAAGAGACTTGCCAAGACCGTGCTCCGCACCTAAAGGAAGAGAAACTCAGCAAGGGGGGAGAGAAGTCTGGGCGAAGGCAGCAACAGCAGTCGGAGACAATGAATTTATTAAGATGTGGGAAGTTCTCCTTCTGAAGGGAGAAACAACCTCGCACCTGGGGAGGAAACTTCCCTCGGAGGGGAAGTTGTCCAACCCCTGGAGGCGAACCTCCTTAAGCATTCTAAGATGATCTGAAGTGCTGGTCATGTTGTCACGGGAGTACTTCTAAGAGAAGGGATGACGCCATGACGACGTCCCCTGAGGGACCCCAGTGACAGCAGATTCCCTACGCATGAACAGAACAGCTCTGCTTCGTTGGCACTCTTAGTCGAACGAAGAAAAACTGCATAGTTAACTGGGAAAAATAAAATTAAATAATTTAGTATTGCGCCCTTCCTTCCCCAGTCAACATCCACGGGAGAAGGGGGGAGCGGAGTAACTGTAATAAAAACAGAATTACGATTATTTAAATCAGCTAAGAATATTCACTAATAGTGAGAACCACTGAAGTTTTCCCCACGGAGAAAGCTGAAAAGTTAAAATACAATTATTGAGACAAACAATCGGAAGAGCAACTTGACCCGCGCACGGGAAAGGAGCTTCCCCAATAGTACGCTGTTGTTGTAAAGGTGAACGACCTCGAGAAGAGAGAGACCGTAGTCAATCTTTGAAAGGCCACATTCCCTTCGCTCAGAATCCATGTTTCCCGTAGGAAAAAAGGAAAAGGCGAAGACAATAGCTGAATGAAGAGGGTCCAGGCGATGACGATTCCCCTGCGGCAGCCGAGTTAACGGTTATATGCCGACGGGAAGATCGATGGACCAGAGAGGGAGAGGTTGTTCCCCACGAAGTGGAACTGTGCTGGCCTTGCTACTATGCAAGTGTTGTTGTCGTATATGTGTCACACACACAGTACAATCACTGAAAAGGAAACTTACCACATTTCTATACACATACTGTATATATACATAAACATTAAGAATGTTTTCATATATATACAAGTATAAGAAAAAGTAAGTAAAAGACAAAAATTAATGACAGTCCAGAATAGGCGAGGAGGGAGAGAGGAGACAACCGCTCTCGATCCAAGCCAAAAGTAAAGTGACTAAATCACAGGTGTGTGAACAGGAGTGGTAGCAAGCTACCACCCCCCTACCCCCACTAACTAGCGGTGTGGGTAGTTAACCTTCGCTAAAATTTTAATGGCTCGCCATTTCAGCTCCGCCGAAAGTATAATAGGTTTGCTGAAGGTAATCATCTATTCCCTAGTTTGCAATTTGGTTTTCGTAAAGGCCTTGGAGCATGTGATGCCCTTCTTACAATCTCCAATGCAGTACAGAAATCCCTTGATTGTGGTCGGGAAGTTCGTATGATTGGCCTTGATTTTAGTGCTGCCTTTGACCGTGTTAATCATGAGGCCCTTGTTTTCAAACTGAAACAGTTGGGAGTGGGTGGGTCGTTTCTTAGCATTATTATTGATTTTTTAAGTAGTAGATCTCTAAGAGTTGTTGTTGATGGGCACCATAGTGAGTATAGGAATGTGATATCCGGTGTTCCACAGGGTAGTGTTCTTGGCCCATTACTTTTCATACTATATACACATGACATGTGGTTTGGCCTAGAAAATAAGCTTGTTGCATATGCAGATGATGCTACTCTCTTTGCATCAATTCCATCCCCTGAATGTAGATCTGGGGTTGGTGAATCCCTTAATAGAGATTTAGCTAAAATTAGTTCATGGTGCAAATTATGGGGTATGAAGTTGAATCCTAACAAAACTCAAAGTATGATTGTAAGTAGGTCAAGGACGGTGGCTCCTCAACATCCGGATCTCAGTATTGATAATGTTTCTTTAAATTTGTATGACTCTTTCAAAATTTTAGGCGTGATTCTTGACAGCAAATTTACTTTTGAGAAACATATAAGGTCTGTGTCTTCTTCAATTGCACAAAAAATTGGCTTATTGAGAAAGTCTTTTAAGATATTCGGTGATCAATCTATTCTGAAGAAGTGTTTTAATTCTTTTATTCTACCTTGTTTTGAGTATTGTTCTCCTGTCTGGTCTTCAGCTGCTGATTCTCATCTTAATTTGTTGGACAGAAACTCACGGTCTATTAAATTTCTTATTCCTGATCTAGATATTAATCTCTGGCACCGTCGATCAATTAGTTCATTATGCATGTTGCATAAGATTTTTCATAACTCTGACCATCCTTTACATTCAGATCTCCCTGGACAATTCTATCCTGTTCGTAATACTAGGCAGGCAGTTAATTCTAATAGCCAGGCCTTCTCCATCATAAGACTCAATACTACGCAGTACTCTAGAAGTTTTATTCCAGCTGTTACCAAGTTGTGGAATGATCTTCCTAATCGGGTTGTTGAATCAGTAGAACTTCAAAAGTTCAAAGTTGGAGCAAATGCTTTTTTGTTGACCAGACGGACATGAGTCTTTTTATAGTTTATATATGACATTTTTGTTGTTGACGTTGTTAATAGTTTATATATGATATATCTCTTTTGACATTACTTTTTTTAGAATGATTTATTGTTAATTTGTTCTCTTCAGTTATTTATTTCCCTATTTCCTTTCTTCACTGGGCTATTTTTCCCTATTGGAGCCCCTGGGCTTATAGCATCTTGCTTTTCCAATTAGGGTTGTAGCTTGGATAGTAATAATAATAATAATAATAATAGCATGGTTTGTATTCCAGTTACGGAACAATTAAAATTTGACGTAATTCCTCAAACTAATTGAAAAGTACATTAAAGTTTAGGCATGGTTTTATTGACCAATAAATCACGTTACACTGCTAAATACTAATAGTCATTCTTAGAATTAGGCATCTAAGTAGTGTATAGATTACTTGAGTGCCTATGTGGATAAGATCATGATGAGGGGTAGATGGAGATGATTTGGGCATGCTCTTCACACTCCCAAAGAGAGATTAGTTCAGCAAACGTTCGGCTGGGCTCCACAAGGCACTAGAAGAGTTGGAAGACCCAGATCTACATGGCTGAGGACTATGAAGCCCGAAGTAGGAGATGATGAATGGAGAAGTATTGAATTAAAAGCTCAAGATAGAGATGACTGGCGAATTCTAACAGAGGCCCTTCGCGTCAACAGGCATAGGAGGAGATGATAATGATGATAGATATGGTGGATTTGTTCTGAAGTTTAGGCCCTAAAGCCAATAGCTAGAATCTTTTAAAATGTCTCTAGTAACATAAAAATGAAGTCTAGACTTCAGAACAAAAAAGAAACTTATGAAAGCATCAGATCATCACTATTACACAAGTGCAGCACTGCTGATAAAATACACAAAAAAACCTATTCAAAATAAAAAAAGTAAAACGTCTACACTCAGGATGGTAGCACCAAGCATAAGCAATGGTACAGTGATATCATACGACTCAATCTTGTTTGTTAGATATTTTTACAAGTGTAGGAATAATATGTAGATCAGCGGATATGTTCCACATTTCATCCTATTTGTCCTCTATAAAAAAAATTCATTTCTGGACATATAAAAGAATAATTTCTCAACGTACAGTATCTTGAAACGTCCAAAGATTATCTAACCATACTCTGTGGTGTGCACTCTGAAAAAAAATGACAGAAACTAAGGTCGATGTACATGCTTGAACACAGTATTCAATTGCCCTAAGACTAAGACTGCAGTTTTTCAAGCGGCAGGTCAGGGTCGCAGGTTTTCAGGGGCAGGTCAGGGTCGCAGGAAAGCAAAACCCTGTACAGTATATGGTACCTGAGTAACTGCGCATAGACATGACTTTGTAGGTATTTTTATTAACAACCTTATTAGTGCTAAATTATTCTATACTAAACAATTTTCCTGAAAATGCACCGTTTTCATCGAAAATAATTAACTTACTTCCTCATCAATAAAACCTGGGATCAATATGCACGCTCTTCAACACTTAAAGCTTTAGCAGTTTTTTACTTAAATTTTCAATCTATTACACATTTCCTAGCTATACTGCTAACAGTAAATTGTTTGCTAATCTACATTCATATCTAAGATTTTCTAGGTTGAAATTTTCAGTTCTTGAACAGTTCTAATAACATTTTTACTTTTTACTAGACATTAAATGGTTCTAGACTTAGAAGGAATAAGCCCTCAATTCAAACCTATCAATTTCTGGTAAAATGGATATAAAAATTTTTCAAAAAATCATGAAATTACATCTGAAAACATATAAGTTTGTAGATCAGCGGACTAGGGGCGGCTCGGGGATAAGTGAACCCATTTAACTACAAACTACAGTCGGTCAAAGATGCTGTATACTGTACTGTTTGTCCTAACCGACTCTTCCCTACGTCATGTCACATCCTTTACCGAGACAAGTCAGCGTGTGTTGGCCGTTTTACAAACTACCCAAAACATATTTCACCACGGTCACAAGGAACGGTGCATGGATACAAATTTACCAAGTTTGCTAATCTGTTTAATGGCAAGGCACTTTATAGGGGTAGGGTGTTATGTATAATGTCGGAATAGGATAGGATCGGAAAGAGTAGGTAAGGTTAAGTTAGAACATTTCTACTTCAGTTTTCACACAGTCACCCAACTTCCTACAAAAGCTCTGAAAATAAGATTAGCTAAAGTTTTCTAATTTGCGGAAGGAACTCTATCTGCTCATCTGCATTCTAACCATGAATAGCCATTATTAAAATGTCTACCTATTTGTCTTAAACCTATGGTATACAAGAAGTCAAATTTACTGTAAATCTTTTTCCGAGCACAGTTGACATCTGAGGTCAGTGTACCCAAATTGTACCATACATCAAATGCATGTACTGGCGGACTATATTACATAAGGTCTTAAATCTTTATCGTAGATGGTCACAGAAACGGCTATAATACCAAAACAAATGCACTAATTAACATATTAGGGATTTCACTATCCTACACGCGTGCGTGCTTTGACTGCTTGCGGTGACACGGCTAAATAATTCATACAATACCGAATCGGCTTAAGGATGATGGGGTGTATGTATGATAGCGGCCACCGGTATGTATTATTATGTCTAACTTAGAATACGGCAGTGTAAGGGGGGTCAGAGCAAGGCGTCACCACCTTCCCCCCCCCCCCCCCCCCCGTTAGGTAAATAGGTAAGGACGCTGCTTGTAGGTTAGGTAACGGGGAAAGGTTAGGTTAGTTGATTTTCATTTTTTAAGCAAACATGAGCAACTGGCCGCTGATATACAAAGGCTCCATGATGATAAACCCTATCCTTATAAAATATGCATGGTCAAAAGGATAAAACAAAACATATACCTACTATAAACGTATTTTGTTTTCCTGATTTCAAGTTTCCTGCGTCCGGTTCCCTGGCGAAATCTAACCGAGGACCTTTGCGTCAATAGAGGTTGGAGATGATGATGATTTAATGAAGAAATGGAAGGAATTTTAAAGTCCCTCACAAAATCTGAATCATCTCCACATTCCTGAAAAAGAAGGAATTATGGAAAACAGACAAATGGAAGGCAAAATGAAAATAGAATCATTATACATATATAAAAACAATATTAATAAAAGGGAACAATGTCGTTGAAATACCAAGAGAATTGAAAAATAAATAGACTGTACTTAAATATTTTTGATAACTCGTAATTTGTTTCCCTTGTCGATTTCAGTGAGAACATATTGTGAGGAATTTTGATATTACGTCGCTGTTCTTTTATATCACGTTGTAATTGGATTACATTTTGTGAGAGAGAGAGAGAGAGAGAGAGAGAGAGAGAGAGAGAGAGAGAGAGAGAGAGAGAGAGAGAGAGAAGGGCGGGGTCGTTCGTTTTAGAACGTTTTGCCTATGGCAAGACAGGGGCTCTTGGTGAGAGAGAGAGAGAGAGAGAGAGAGAGAGAGAGAGAGAGAGAGAGAGAGAGAGAGAGAGAGAGAGAGAGAGAGAGATTCAATGAACTAGCCAAAAGCAAAAGAAAAGAAAGGGGGAATTTACCTGTTTTCCACAAAACATTTGGGATTTAAATTGCTAAGAATATAAAGAAATATCATATTATAAACTAAGAAAATTTGCATAAAAGTACGAAAATTAATTTTTGTGTTTTTATAGTAAAATCAAATTCATTTTTTTTTGTGATTTATTGTGAAATCCTATTTTTTTAAAATATTCTGTTGGGTGGAATACAATTACATCAATTGGATTACTCAAATATTTTTTCATTAGTGATTGGTGTTTGAGATATAATTATTCACATTAAAGATATTTAGGATATTTATAACATAAAGTATTAGTTTTTGTAATTTATTGTAATAATTTTGTAAAATAAATTTTTCGTCTTTACTGTATTCTCTCAGGTGGAATATTATTACGTTTATTGTATTACTAAAATAGTTTTACTTATTGGTGAGTTGTGTTTGAAGTGTAACTATTCATATTAAAGACATTTATAATATAAAATGCGGTTTCATTGTATATTATTCGAATAATATACAAAATTATGCATTGGCAGAGTTTTTAAAAGTCTTTGGGGAAATATATGTTTAGTTGGTGAGTATTTTGACCATTTTCACATTCTATTAATTTATTGTGTTTTGCCTATTTAGATTGATTTTAATTTCTTTTTTTCTGTATTTTTATTAATTTTAATGATCTTGGCCAACAAAATCATGTGTCAGACCTAAATCAGGGACAAGTTACAGATGCTAGACTTATGGGTAGCCTACACTTTTGCGGTCCAGTATATATTTACAAATGCACCTCACTGTTTACTTACTTTTTATTTACATAATCATGTTTTGCCAATTAGCTTTCTTCCATGTAATAAAACCATCTGGAAATACATTGTAGTTAGTTTCATAGAGGTGTAATGTACAGTACAAGGGCACTGTTAAGAGTTAAGCTAACTTGCGTAATCCAGCATGTACTGTACTGCATGTCAGCACAGATGAGCAAGGAGTTAAGGTTAAATTGCTAGCTGGGCAAAGACTAGTATGTAAATTATTACATATGATCATGCTTAAGTGTGAATCTCTACGAGCAGTGTTAGGAAAGATCCTCCTCTCTTTTTGGCGTGTGAGCGATAGCCAGGTGACCCTACGATGTGTACGCATACCTCCCATACATGTTAATGTACGTAGGATGGTTGTAATCGCGAAACTATATTTTTGCTGAAGATGACAGTTTTATTTTACATTAAAGCACAATAACATAACAAGAAAACTACCAGGAAAAAAAAATTTTTTTTTCTTGCAAAACTGGCAGGGTGGAATTTAACAAGAAATTACCAATATTTTAAGTAAATAAACTCCTTAGAGTATCCAAATACACAAGAAAATAGTCTAAGAAAATTGTATAATGCCAGATAAATATCAAAACTTTACAGGAACAGTCAAAGTTATAGGAATTGTAGAAAGTGGCAAATTGTATTTGGAGAGGAATTACTGATGTATTAGAGTTGCAAGGAAAGGAAGGGATATGCACTAACCTGAATTACCCCTAACTAACTTGACCTAGATCACTATGTTCTAAATTGCCATGTTCTTGCGTACTGGGATTCAATCCACCCTTGCCCTAAGCTAATATTAGAAAAATACCTCAAGCTACAATAAAAAAAAATCATGAAAATAGGCCTGAAGAAGCATATTTTACCTGATATGCATCAAAGCATTACAAGAACAGGTCATTATTAGAGGCACTATAGATAGAGTAGTGGGAAATTATATGGTGGTGGCGATTACTGATGTAGTTGAGGTACGAGGAAATGAAGGGGACATGCACTAAATAACTCACACCTAGCCTGACTTAAATCAAGCTACAATAAAAAAAAACATGAAAATTTGCCTGAAGAAGCATATTTTACTTGATAAGCTTTAAAGCATTACAAGAACAGGTCATTATTAGAAGCACAATAGATACAGTAGTGGGAAATTATATGGTGGTGGCGATTACTGATGTTGTTGAGGTACGAGGAAATGAAGGGGTCATGCACTAAATAACTCACACCTAGCCTGACCTAAATCACTGTTTCTTTATTTCGTGGGAGAAGTGGACCCACTCTGCCACCCCCCATACCCTGTGCTAACATCAGAAAAAAGCTATGCTGGGAACATTCCACATGGGGAAGAGATCCTAGTACTGTACTGTATGTTCATGCCTCATTTTTGAGGCGAGATGGTTCTTATGTGGAACATTCCCATCCTCAAATATACTGTACTCATCAGTGCGAGGGGCACGTACTCACACACCTACAACCTGGGCTCTGTTTCCTACGAGAATGAGTGTGCACACACACTCTCTCTCTCTCTCTCTCTCTCTCTCTCTCTCTCTCTCTCTCTCTCTCTCTCTCTCTCTCTCTCTCTCTCTCTCTCAGTTCCAGAGACAACCAAACAGTCATGTGGGCTGAGGAAGAAGTCAGTGAAGCGCAGGATAACCTCTAAACTAGGTTTTTCAGGTCATTAACAGATTCCTCTGCAAAGCATTGTGGTATGAGGTGTCCAGTTGCAAAATCCAACCATCCTAACAAGTAGATGTATCCATACGAGTTACTGGAGCTCATGCTCCTGCAACCAGTGTTAGGTCTCGGATGGATGGCTGGATAAGATTGTCCTGTCACACTGGTGGGATACAGGCTGTATGCATTGGCATCTCATATCTAGGGTTGCGATGGAGGTCGTTTCTGGATTTTTCATTCTAAAAGGTTTACTCATGCATTGTTGGCATGACATACACAAGGGTAGAGAGGATAATGATGGGATAAATGCTCCCCAAAACCACTAGAGAGCAACTTGAATGATGGCTGGGAGGGAGTCCAGAGTATAAGTCTAGGGACTCTGCAATGCAGGTTTCACTATCGTCCTAAATACGGTCCTTCCTCGGTCCTGGAGGAATTGATTTTTTCTTCTGATAGTTCTTTATTGAACAGAATCCGGATAGAGAATATTACGTCTCATGCAATGGTAAGACCAAGCACAAAAGACTGCTTGTGAGGATGTAGGCAGCCACTGTCATCTCTTTCCTTCCTTTGGATGTTCCCGAGACGCTTTTACGATATCATCACCACACTCTTAATAAATGAAAGCTGACGGCAAAGAAATATTCCAGAGGTTAAGAAGAGTCTTCAAAGATTTCTTTTCTCTCAACCGAATGAAGAGAACCATCCTTGAGGGAAAGACAGTACTGAGAACATATCTACTGTGCTCCAGGAGGTGATCTGAATGCATTCCGTACCAGGTACAGTACAGGTGTTCAGATGCCTGTTACCTCTGATCGGTCTAGTATGATACCGAGCAAGCACACCTTTGTGTAGAATGATTGGGTCTGCCCTCATCCCCTTCTTCCCTCAGAGTTCCAGAGTGGACAACCCAGCAGAAGGGACTGGGTATATGGTATAATACAATCAATGAACTGTACAGTGCTAGCATGATGACGTAGCTGACTGTCTTGTCTCAGCTACACAACTACAAACTCAACCACCACTTGTATGCGTTTCACATGAACTATAAAAACCTGAAACCTTCAGGTTATACTGCCTGCCTCAACTGCCACACAAGTCCAAGGGTAAGTTCAAAGTGGAGGTTACACTACCTGGTGGGTTAAGGCCAAAGTTGCTTCTTAGTGGACTGTCTGGTTGGCTGATCCTACCTACCATCTGGTATTAACTACTACCACCTCTATAAATTTTCACTGCCGAGTTCCAGCTTCACTGAATCATATGCCTATTAAAAGACTGTGTTGTGGTGGCCTATGTGGTAACGTCCGTGACTAATGATCTCCAGACTGGGGTTCGAGTCCCGCTCAAATTCGTTAGTTCCTTTTGGTCGCTGTAACCTTACCATCATTGTAAGCTAAGGATAGGGGGTTTGGGGGAACCTATTGGTCTATCTGCTGAGTCATTAGTATCCATTTCCTGGCCCTCCTTGGTCCTAGCTTGAGTGGAGAGAGGAGCATGGGTGCTGATCATATGTATATATGGTCAGTTTTAATCTAGGGCATTGTTCTGCTTGATAAGGCAAGGTCACTGTCCCTTGCTTCTGCCACTCATGAGTAACCTTTAAACGTTTTTAACCTTCTTTAGTAGTTATGAAAAATACGAATTGCTTTATCTGGGATTTTTAGCATCCCATTTGCTCTGATCATTAGAACTAGGCTGCTACTGCAATTATCATCTTTATGGCCAATCAATGCCTGACATAATTATTTGTATTTTTATACACTCATTCCCCTGTTTTGGTATGATGTTTATGTGCCTTGGATGCAAGCATTCCTATTATACAGTTATTTCCATTAGATTTAAACTTGAAGAAACTACTGATAAGTGGTCATTATGAAATGGGCTGAACTGTAGTAGGCCTAATTACTGTATATGAAGGGAAAAACTTCATGTTTGGAGGTACCACAAGAAATTTTGTTTATCAAAGACCAAGAAATGTTGCCATTCCTGCTGTTTCTGACTACAAAGAAAAAAGAAACTTTTAGCCATGAAAAATAGTTCCTTTCCTTAATCATATCCTCTACAGGAGCTGAGACCATTACAGTATATTGTAGGGCATAACCTTGGAATTATACCTACAAATAATAACAAAAGAGACTTGGATAAAGATAAAGACACATTAGAGGGCTTGTTTAGTGTAGTCCACTTCAGTAAAGGTAAAGGTGTCAGGTTTCAGTTTCAGTTTCATCAGAATAGATGCTCACCAAAACATTAGCCCGGCTAGCCCAACCCCTCACTTTGGTGCCCAACCACAGCATTGGCTTCCCCAGTAAAAAAGCTTAAACTCACGGTCCTGTGTTGGGATTGATCTTCTGCCATGCAAACACTAGACGTACATGTTACCACTGTACAAGCCAGGAGGCTATGTAGTTAACCTAAATTAGGTTAGGTGGGTTGTTTTCCAGTGCTTTTTTTTTTTTTTTACGTGTGAAATGTGGGTTTCCAATATTAAACTTAGCCAGTGATCATATAAGCTGTCAGCTCTGCTGCCCGACAGAAAAACCTAAGGACAAAATACGCCAGCGATCGCTATACAGGTAGGGGGTGTACATCAACAGCGCGATCTGTCGAGCAGGTACTCGAGTACTCCAAGTAAACACAGAACCAATTTTCTCTCTGTCGTGCCACCGGCAAGACCTACTAAATACGCTGTTGCTTACTGGATTGATTTTCACAGTTTTTGTGAAGTACTCATTTCTAGTTATTAGCTTTCGCTTTGCAGAGGTTATCTTCAATACTTCCTTGCATTCTTTGATTGAATTTTGGATTATTTGTTGACGACTTGGATAGATTTTGAATTCCCCCTTTGACTAATTCAAGATGTCTGACCCTTCTCAAGTCCCCAAATACAGAAAGTGTAGTGCTAGGGACTGTTCAAGGCGTCTTCCGAAGGCCTCTATCGATCCTCACACCATTTGTTCCAATTGTCGGGGTAAATCCTGTCAATGGGAAGATCGATGTGAGGAATGCGTTGGGCTTTCGGAATTCAATTTTCTCGAATTCCTTAAATATTCACGTAGGCTAGAGAGAGATAGAGTCAGGAGGAGTTCATCTCGCTCAGTTGATTTTTGCTCTCCCCATGCCCCCAACCTATTCCTTCCCCTGTAGTGGTTGCTCCTGATCCCCCTTCTAGCACTCAACCTTCGATGGCAGATATGATGCGTGCCATCCAGGCTCTGGGTGAGAGAGTCGAGTCATTGGCGAGTGACCGCAACCAACTCATGGCAGACGTCAGGGAGTTAGTGTTGCGCATGAGGGTGCGTCTGTTCGTGCCTGTCGTCCTCCCAGTCCGGGACCTCTTGCAAGCTCCCAAGCCCAGGGGAGAAGCAATGTCGTACGACCAAAGGGTTCGACAGGCTTTAATCAGCGGACAGACGTTCCCTCCGTGGTTTCGGACGTATCTTTCCAAGATCGCCCCACCCACAAGAAGACGAGAGAGCCCGTTCATTCCTCGTCTGCGGAAGAAGTTTCACGCCAGAAACGATGGACCAAGGTCTCACGGCCTCTCAAATGCAAGGTCCCTTCCGAGCAAGTCCAACGGCCCAGGTGTAGCCACTGGGTCAGTTCGGACTCGCTGCAGTCTTCAGATGACTGCACACCTCCTAAGAGAGGCAAAGTGGTACCGCAACAGGCAGTAACACCGTCTGTTGCCGCACCTGCTGCTGTAGACCCTAAGTGGTCTTTGCTACAGTCTATGCAGACACAGTTAGCATCTTTTATGCAGGAGTATCGTGCGGAGAAGGTTGACGCTGCACCCGTTAGCCTACAACCAACCACGGTTGTGCGTCCAGTAGACGCTGAGGCTACCTTCTCCCGCACTACAGCTGTGAGAGTTCCACCACCCATGCGCAGTGTACCCTGCCAGCCGCACGTTGACGTTCACCGACGCACGGAACCCTCCGTTGATGTTCGCGAGCTACCACAACAACAGGAGGGTGGAGTTAAGTTGCTTTGTTGTGACGCTGTGCGTCAACCTCCGCAACCCACTGTGGTTACCACTACTCGCCCGCAGCAGACTAAACAGTCAGGAGTAGAAGCTTTGCGTCCCCACACAGCTATGGTTGTTGCCAGCTCACAGACTGAACAACAGTTCCATGACGTTGCGTCCAGTGCAGTCACGCATGTCCAGATCTAGCGTCTGGTATGCCACGGGAGAAGTTCTCGGCTTGGGAGTTCCTGCCTCTGCCCAGGGCGACTTCTCAAGTCTTGTAGACTCTCCCCGCAGGCTGGCCATGAGACGCTCCAAGATTTGTTGGACTCCTTCGGATTTAGACCATCTGATGAAAGGAGTATTCAGAGCGTTCGAAGTTTTTAACTTTTTGGACTGGTGTTTGGGAGCGTTGAGCAGGAAGACCTCCCCTTCTGACAAGGAAACTTCCATGCTCATAATGTCCTGCATGGACAAAGCCATACGGGACGGTTCTAGTGAGCTTGCGGCTTCTTTCGTTTCCGGGGTCCTCAAGAAACGGGAACACCTTTGCTCCTTGTCAGCTGGAGTAACCCCATGTCAAAGGTCGGAGCTTATGTTTGCTCCTCTCTCGAAGTGCCTCTTCCCTGAGGAGTTGATCAAGGAGATTGCTGCCTCCTTGATTCAGAAAGACACACATGACCTGGTTGCGTCATCCGCACGCAAAGCCACCCCTTTGCCCTCCGTGTCTAGGCCCAGGATGGATACTCCAGCGTCAAGGTTCATTCCGCCCTTTCGTGGCAGAGCCTCCAGCAGAGGAGGTGCTCGTGCCGAAGGTCAACGTGGGAGCAAGAAGAAAGGTTCCAAGTCCTTTAGAGGCAGAGTCTGACTGCCACCTTCTTCAGACAGCAGTGGGAGCCAGGCTCAAGAACTACTGGCAGGCCTGGGAGAACAGGGGCGCAGACGCACAATCTGTGAAGTTACTCAGAGAGGGGTACAAGATTCCATTCTTGCGCAAGCCCCCTCTAGCAACAACTCCCATCGACCTCTCTCCCAGGTACAGAGAGGAGGACAAAAGACTAGCTTTGCAGCAAGAGGTGTCTCTCTTACTTCAAAAGGGAGCGGTAGTCAAAGTCCGGGACCATCAATCCCCGGGCTTCTACAACCGTCTCTTCTTAGTCGTGAAGAAGACAGGATGGTGGAGACCGGTGCTAGACGTCAGTGCTCTGAATGTCTTTGTCACAAAGCAGACGTTCGCCATGGAGACGACAAAGTCGGTTCTAGCATCGGTCAGGAAGGAAGACTGGATGGTCTCTTTAGACCTCAAGGACGCTTACTTTCACGTCCCCATCCACCCAGATTCCCAACCTTTTCTAAGGTTCGTTTACGGGAAGGTTCTATACCAATTTCAAGCCCTGTGCTTTGGCCTAAGCACGGCACCTCTTGTTTTTACGAAACTGATGAGGAATTTTACCAAATTCCTGCATTTAGCAGACATCAGAGCCTCCCTCTATTTGGACGACTGGCTTCTAAGAGCTTCGTCAAGTCGTCGCTGTCTGGAGAATCTAAAGTGGACTCTGGATCTGACCAAGGAATTGGGTCTCCTGGTCAATATGGAAAAGTCCCAACTCGTCCCATCCCAAACTATAGTTTACCTAGGAATGGAGATTCAGAGTCAAGCTTTTCGGGCTTTTCCGTCGGCCCCCAGAATCAGTCAAGCCCAAGAATGCATCCAGAACATGCGAAAGAAGGACCGATGTTCAGTCAGACAGTGGATGAGTCTGATAGGGACGCTTTCATCACTGGACCAGTTCATTGCGTTAGGGAGACTGCACCTCCGACCCCTTCAATTTCACCTAGCTGTTCACTGGAGAAAGGACAAGACGCTAGAAGCGGTCTCGATCCCTATTTCCGAGAAGATGAAGTCTTCACTGACTTGGTGGAAGGAGAACATTCACCTCAGAGAGGGTCTGCCACTGGCTGTTCAGACCCCCAACCACGTTCTCTTCTCGGACGCATCGGACACGGGCTGGGGTGCGACATTAGACGGTCGGGAATGCTCGGGCACCTGGAACGCGGATCAGAGAACGTTACATATCAACTGCAAGGAGCTACTGGCAGTTCATCTGGCCTTGAGAAGCTTCAAGTCTCTCCTTCTAGGCAAGGTGGTGGAGGTGAACTCCGACAACACCACAGCCTTGGCGTACATCTCCAAGTAAGGAGGGACTCATTCGATGACGTTATACGAGATCGCAAGGGACCTCCTCACCTGGTCAAGAGATCTAAACCTATCTCTAGTAACGAGGTTCATTCAAGGCAACATGAATGTCATGGCAGACCGCCTCAGCCGGAAGGGCCAAATCATCCCAACAGAATGGACCCTTCACATGAATGTATGCAAGAGACTATGGGCCTTGTGGGGCCAACCTACCATAGATCTATTTGCAACCTCGATGACCAAGAGGCTCCCAATTTATTGCTCGCCGATCCCGGACCCAGCAGCAGTTCATATAGATGCCTTCCTTATGGATTGGTCCCATCTAGACCTTTATGCATTCCCCCCGTTCAAGATTGTCAACAGAGTACTGCAGAAGTTCGCCTCTCACGAAGGGACACGGTTGACGTTGGTTGCTCCACTCTGGCCCGCGAGAGAATGGTTCACCGAGGTACTGCAATGGCTAGTGGACGTTCCCAGAACACTTCCTCTAAGAGTGGACCTTCTGCGTCAGCCACACGTAAAGAAGGTACACCCAAGCCTCCACGCTCTTCGTCTGACTGCCTTCAGACTATCGAAAGACTCTCGAGAGCTAGAGGCTTTTCGAAGGAGGCAGCCAGAGCGATTGCTAGAGCAAGGAGGACATCCACTCTTAAAGTCTACCAGTCGAAGTGGGAAGTCTTCCGAAGCTGGTGCAAGTCGGTATCAGTATCCTCAACCAGTACCTCTGTAACTCAGATAGCTGACTTCCTTTTATACCTAAGGAAGGAAAGATCTCTTTCAGCTCCCACGATCAAGGGTTACAGAAGCATGTTGGCAGCAGTCTTCCGTCACAGAGGCTTAGATCTTTCCAACAACAAAGATCTACAGGACCTCCTTAAGTCTTTTGAGACCTCGAAGGAGTGTCGTTTGGCCACACCAGGTTTGAATTTAGACGTGGTACTAAGATTCCTTATGTCAGAAAGGTTCGAGCCACTACAATCAGCCTCCTTTAAAGATCTCACTTTGAAGACTCTTTTCCTCGTCTGCTTAGCAACAGCTAAAAGAGTCAGTGAGATACACGCCTTCAGCAGGAACATCGGATTTTCATCTGAAACGGCTACATGTTCCTTACAGCTTGGTTTTCTAGCCAAAAACGAACTTCCTTCTCGTCCTTGGCCTAAATCGTTCGACATTCCAAGCCTTTCTAATTTGGTCGGAAATGAACAAGAAAGAGTCTTATGCCCTGTTAGAGCTCTTAAGTACTATTTGAGACGAACTAAATCTTTACGAGGGCAGTCAGAAGCTTTATGGTGCGCTATTAAGAAACCTTCTTTACCTATGTCGAAGAATTCAGTTTCCTATTATATCAGACTTTTGATTTGAGAAGCTCATTCCCATCTGAATGAGGAAGACCAAGCTTTGCTGAAGGTAAGGACACATGAAGTTAGAGCTGTCGCAACTTCAGTAGCCTTCAAACAAAACAGATCTCTGCAGAGTATAATGGACGCAACCTATTGGAGAAGCAAGTCAGTGTTCGCGTCATTTTATCTTAAAGATGTCCAGTCTCTTTATGAGAACTGCTACACCCTGGGACCATTCGTAGCAGCGAGTGCAGTAGTTGGTGAGGGCTCAACCACTACATTCCCCTAATCCCATAACCTTTTTAATCTTTCTCTTGAAATGTTTTTTATTGTTGTTTTTGGGTTGTCCGGAAGGCTAAGAAGCCTTTCGCATCCTGGTTGATTTGGCGGGTGGTCAAATTCTTTTCTTGAGAAGCGCCTAGATTAGAGGTTTTGATGAGGTCCTTTAGTATGGGTTGCAACCCTTCATACTTCAGCTCCTAGGAGTCGCTCAGCATCCTATGAGGATCGCGAGGCTCAGTAAGGAAGACGTACTTAAAAAGGCAGAGTAATTGTTCAAGTCGACTTCCTTACCAGGTACTTATTTATTTTATGTTTGTTATTTTGAATAACTGCTAAAATGAAATACAAAATACTTAGCTCTTAAATGTAAACATATAATGCTGGTCTCTACCCACCCCCCTGGGTGTGAATCAGCTTATATGATCACCGGCTAAGTTTAATATTGGAAAATGTTATTTTCATTAGTAAAATAAATTTTTGAATATACTTACCCGGTGATCATATATTAAAGGACCCTCCCTTCCTCCCCAATAGAGACCCAGTGGACCGAGGAGAAAATTTGTTCTGTGTTTACTTGGAGTACTTGAGTACCTGCTCGACAGATGGCGCTGTTGATGTACACCCCCTACCTGTATAGCGATCGCTGGCGTATTTTGTCCTTAGGTTTTTCTGTCGGGCAGCAGAGCTGACAGCTTATATGATCACCGGGTAAGTATATTCAAAAATTTATTTTACTAATGAAAATAACATTTTTCAGACATGAAAATATGTCTGGAATTGCATTTGGTGGCCAGGTTTTAATGCAAAGGAAAGAGGGGAAATTAAAAAAACTACTGTATCTGGCTAAGGGAAACTTTGTTCATGACAAAAGTTGCGTATAAGAAAATGATTCGGCAAGAAGAGCATCTAGATTTTATGATAACATGAGTGTTCCTACTTAACTACAAAGCCCGGTTCTTTAACAGGAGTACTGCATGCTTTTAGTGTACGGTATTTGAAACTCGGATGTTAAGATTTATGACTGTTGGGTGGATTAGAAGTCCTATCCCCTGCCAGCACATCAAGTAGCTACAGTATTTTGTTTTTATCCACCGGAGAATACAGATGTACTGGCCCTGTCACTCGCTGTTGATTTTACTGTATTTTTCTTTTAGATAATGGGTGGCATTTCTTTGTGTGCAAGGGATATTAAGGAAGAAGAATGATTTTGCAGTTTTCCTAATAACTGTAACTGATGGACAGTTTGTGTAACTTAGCGGTATACACTTTCTTGTTTGGGTTTGACAGCATTCCCGTTTCTATTTACTGTATTCTTTTGCAAGTGTTCCCTGGTGTTGATGATGTCATCGTGACTGGGATTTGGCTTTCCTTGAACATCATTGCATGCTGTCAGAGGAAGGGGTGTTTGCTGCTGCTGAGTTGAGGAGGAGGAATATCACCCTTGTTCTGCTTGTCAGCATCTTCCCGTTTATAGACAGGCACTACAGACTTATCTCCTGGTGGGGCTGTATCTTAATAAAGTTCTTAGGATATATTTCCTACTTGGAATGTTGTTGCTATCAGACTGGAATAGGCATGCTAGAAAGATGTTTTCAATTTTCTTCTCCACTTCTGCCTCATCCTTGTCTCTTCACACACTGCCAGTCGTAAAGAAAGGGCTCCGGTCTTTTTTGCCCCTTTATGAACAAAGAGTTGCACATACGAGTCCCGTCTCTACCTTGAGAGACGATGAGACAATACACAGGGCACCAGAGCGCTCCTTCGTCTCATAGCACTACTGGTCAAGGTGGAAGGGTTTTTACCCCTCTTTTCTCTTTTTTTTTTTTTTTTTTTGATAAAGAAGTCCTAAAAACCAATAGACAGGAGATATTTTTATGTGACTCTTACCTTTTTTCTCCCTATGAGAGTGTTACCTCTTGGCAAATGCCCTCACCTGTTTGTGTGCATATTCTCCTCGGAGTTTTCCTTTTTGCTCGCCCAACATCTGTCCATGTACATGCTCTCCCACTCGGGCCCATAAGTCCTCTCGTGCGCTTGACTTTATATGCTTGCACTACAGTAGCATTCCATCAACTGTTTGTGTGTGCTCTCACCTCATTCTGAAAGCACACTTTTGCCATCTAGTAAGACTAGAAATTTGACAGTTCTACTTTCGCCAGCATATTTTGCAAGGCAGCATAATATATACAGTACTGTACTGTACTTGGAATGTTCCTTCCACAAAAATACTTATCGATATGTGATACAGGTGCTCACATCAGGTCCTTGTGCTCTATTCTCACAAGAATAGGTTCACGCACTGCTCGTAGGAGTAAGGGCCTTGCCTTTCTCTCCCCCTCCCGGATGATCCTCCTTTGCCTTCAGAAGAGAGAGGGAAAACACTAAGTACATGAGGACAGTATGTATCAAGAAAAGTGGTACATACCAAGATTGTACCCAAAGCTTGGTTTATGGTACAAAGGCTCTCTTGCCCATTTTTAGTACTGTCTTGTATGAGTTCAAGCTCCCATTCTCTCGATTAAGAGAAAAGGACTTTACCCAGCATGATTAGGTTGAACACTTATGTTTTCAGAGGTTACTTATGAGGAATGTTTACTTCCTCAAGAATATGTTTTCATACTAGGTTCAGATTTTCACCTTGTTTGATCAACACTATACAAGGAGACACTTCTCATATGTTCTTTAGTGACCTTTGGGTTGCAGAACTTCTTGTATCTACTTTCATCTTGCTCTTCCATAGCACGATACGCTGGAAGAGGAACCTTGGAATGTTCTCATTGCTTGTACAGTACTGTACAGGCTATAAGATCTTACCTTCACAAGTGCTGAGGTTTCTTTGTGCCCTACTCATTTGTGTTTTGTTTTTATTGGAATGTTCAGATTCTATTCGCCCCCTGGCACTTGTTCTCCGTGATCAGTGTTTCCCATGGGAATTTTTGATTGGTTACTGTGATTGGGAGTTTTCCAATTGGTTACCATGATTTGGAACCCTTCTGATTTGTTACTATGATAAAAAATATTCTGATCAGTTACTACGATCGGAAATTTCCTGATCTTTTACCGGAATTGGAAAACTAATTGATTACCGCCCTCAGGAACCTTACGATCGTTTATTGCTATCGTTAAGTAACCATTCGATTGGTTACCATGATTCGGTACTTTGCAGTTGTTTACGATAACCGGGAACTTTACAACTCTTTATTGCGCGGGAACCTTATTTTTTACTGCGATTAGGAACCTTACGATTGTTTACGACTGTCTGTAACCTTACAATAGTTTACCAGTATCAGGAACAATGTGATCGTATACAGCAATCTTTAACCTTCCGGTTGTTTACCTCAATCGCATTATAGTACGACCTTTTACTGTACAGTACTACAAATGGGACCCTTACTTTCTGCAATCGGGAATCTTGCATTTGGGAACGACATGATCTAGAACAATGCTTGGAACTTACTCAGGCCTCAATCATCATCACCTTTGAATTGCCAGGAACTAATTCACCTGTTTTGTTACTCCTTCCCGGCTCTCCCACTGCTCAAGAGGGGAAATCGCCAAAGCACAGGACGACTGACATGGCACTTGTTCTCAAGACTTCAACTGATTCCTCTGCATGGTGTCATGGAAGGAGCAGTGCTGTACCATTACCCAACCCCTGGAAAGTTTTTTGGTCTGGGGTACCGGAGCTCCTGCTCCTGCTAACAGTATTCAGTCTTCTAAGTGATTGAGCACAAGCACTGCTTGGTTGGGATGTTGACAGCCACTCATCCCTCTGTTGTTTTAGGACATTCCCTAGACGTTTTTCTATCACCATTGTCCAAATTCTCCCTACGCGCCGATACTCTTTCTCTACATAGATTTTCCTATGCTCAGACACCTGTCCATGACTTTTTTCCCTAGTCGCCAAGATCTTCCATCTCTGTCACACTTAAAGTGTTGGAACAGGTTACTTCTCAAATCTGATTTCAGCATTCAAACAATCACTGATATGCCACATTGTGCATACACACAGTTGTTGGTAAGGATCTTTTCTAACCAAGTGTTTTTTGTGTATCTTTTTTAGGAAGGTGCCAAAGACAATTGCCTTAAGGTGAGCTTATTATGGCAATTCAAACTTCTTTGAAGCACAGTAATGGAATTTTATACACTATAACGATCGATAGAATCATGATTCCTAGGCTTTCTGCAGACGCCCTCTCCAATTGATCGAATCAGCGGAGTCGGGACACACCCTGATGGAGATTTAAGCACAACGACACGATGTCCCGACATCTAAGTCTGGTGCTCCAAGGCCAACTCCCAAGCTCAATCATTGGGTAGTCATAGTCGTTTGCTGCACTAGATCCAAAGCTTGTCAAGCCCAAGGACAAGGAAGAACATTGACTTGATCAGTCAAATGCCAAGAACAAAGCTGAGGGGAAAGATTTTGGTTGTTTCCTGGTTTGCTGGACAGGGGAGTCTAGAGAGCAAACATCTCTTATGAAGTGCTCCCTCAAGCACGCGCTCTTTTATTAGTGCGCACTCCCTCAAGCACGCGTTCTTCTGTTAGTGCGCACTCGTATAATAGCGCTCGCTCATTTTCTTGTCCTTTTGCTAGGACACCATCACCTTAGTTTTTAGTGGATAGCCCTACGTGTGCACATTTGTGCTTGGAATCTGGGATCGCATCTAGTCCACACTCTTGGTCTGTATAATTGACGTGCATGCGTATGATGACATTAGTAAGGAACCAGGTGACATGCAATTTGTCTAGTCAGGCTAGTCCGCATCTGCCCTAAGCTGACTGACTACCTCATTTCTGGATTCCTCGCTTCCTTGGGTACGCATGCTATCGACCTCATGGGATAGTTATTAATCTTAATTGCTCTGTGCCTAGTATACCATTTCTTTTTTTTTGAAGAAAAAGATGTCGGCCTAAACTATCAGTCGGCCACAATTGTGCCTCCGTTTGATCTCTCTCCACTTATGAGAGGAGAGTACTAAGATTGTTCCCAACACAGTTGTATCGGTACATAGTTTTCTCTAGTCCTAGAGAATGTCACTGCCTAGCGATCTGTTGGACTGGGGTTCGAGCTCGATAGTTTCTTGTAGTGTCTGCCACCTCACTATCCTTATCCTTGTGAGCTAAGGATGGGGTGTTGGGATTGGCTATAGGTTGTACCTGCTGAGTCATAAGCAGCCATTGTCAGGGCATCCCTGGTCCTAGCTTGATAGTGAGGGGTCTTGTTCATTGGTCAAATGTATATATGGTCGGGATCTATGGTATTGACCTACTAGGCCTAGGTCTTTGTCACTGTCCCTTGCATCAGCCATTCACGAGTGACCTTAAAACTTGCTTTTTCATTCTTATCCTTCTTCTGAGAGTCTCTGATGTCTTACAGATAGATGATATCCTAGTAGTACGAGATATCCTCGTTTTCTTGTCCTGGTTGACCAATCCTGTTGAGGCAGTCAAAGGCCAGACTGTGCTGAAAACGTTATGTTTGGTTAGAACTTTAAGTAGATGGGGGACTACCTTTAGACTCAGCAGGTAGACCTATAGTCTTCAGCTCACAAGGATGGCGAGGTTCCAGACAATACTAGGAACTATCGAGATTGAGTGGGTCTCGAACTCCTGTCCAGGAGATCGCCAGGAAGAACGTATTTAATAGGCTACCAAAACTGTTGTCTCTCTCTCTCTCTCTCTCTCTCTCTCTCTCTCTCTCTCTCTCTCTCTCTCTCTCTCTCTCTCTCTCGTAATATTGCCTTCCTATCCCTTTGGGATTTCATAACTCGCATCAGTATCCCTAAAATATGACAACCATGAAACATTGGATATATACTCGGCATTCCTTCCTATTTTCCTTTTTTATTTTTTATGTTATTTTTGTTTTTGGCTTTTATGTAATTCTGGATATTTTAACCCTCGTATGGTGGAGTGTTTGCAGCAGGTCCTTGAGAAAAGTGGAATTTATTTGAAATATTTACAAGGCTGTGTTCTAAAGTCGAAGGACCAATATTATTTCCAACGAAGTGTCTTGTCTTCATCTCTCATGGGAGTGGGAATGTGTTACAAGTTCCGTAGATCTTTATATGTATTTATAGTGTTATGACATAGTCACACACACATGTTGTATATATATATATATATATATATATATATATATATATATATATATATATATATATATATATATATATATATATATATATATATATATATATATATATGTTTATATGTTTTTGTTTATATATGTATACGTATATACGGTATATGTATATATATATATATATATATATATATATATATATATATATATATATATATATATATATATGTGTGTGTATATATATAAATATATATATTGTGTGTGTATGTATACACACACATATATAAGTACTGTATATATATAAACAAATATATATATATATATATATATATATATATATATATATATATATATATATATATATATATATATATATATATATATACACATACATACATACATACATACATATATTTAAATATAGATATGTGTGTGTATTTATATATTCAGCGTGTGTTTGTTTATATATATTCAGGCAAAATTCTATTGATTACATCCACAAATATATGAACATTTATTTTCCCTATCTTAATTTTGTGACCAAAATCTTGCTGAAAGAGATGACAGAAATGAATTATCACTTGGTTTTTATTTAGATAATCATCCAAATATTCATTAAACATTAATCTCAGAATTAGATTCCGTCAATTCAGTCTTTGCTCAACTGAATTATCTTTTATGTCTTTTCAGGTTTTAAGAGATGAAGAATGGACAAGCGTCGCAAGAGTTGTGGTCATACGCATATGAAGAACTTGATGTGACAGAGGAAAACTTGCGCAATGTCTCGGCTGCATTATAAGGTACATCAACGCTATATAGAATTAGTTGTTAGAAATATGCAGTTTTAATCTTGTGAGATATATATATATATATATATATATATATATATATATATATATATATATATATATATATATATATATATATATATATATATATATACATATATATATAATATATATATATATATATATATATATATATATATATATATATATATATATATATATATATATATATATATATATATATATATATATATATATATATATATATATATATATATATAGATAAATATATATATATATATATATATATATATAATGGATTTTGAGCGAAGCGAAAAATCTATTTTTGGGTGAGATAGCCATGTCGTCCTGATGGAAGTTCCTATAGGGTAGCTTCCTAGGGTATATTACAACTACGGCGATATTCCCAGAGAATTTACCTTAAGGTACCAGAATTCTAACTCCTGGAGCGAGTATCCCTCGTGAAAGGGATATCGCGACATATCAGAGGACGTATTCTAGACACGTCACATGGCAATCTACGACCTGAACAGAGATTCGTCTCGTAGGAGGGAGATTGACGAGATACGAATTCGGGAAAGAAAAAGGGGAGCCGCTCCCAAGGCTTCCCTATCCCCCGATTCGTATGCGTGCCTGGCGCCAATCCTGGCGCCATCTGTATTCCTTGTAGCGTACACGAGGTGCTACAGATACTGTATGTAGGGAGGGGTCCTACAGCCCTTTCTTAGAAAGGCAAGGGCGGGTCCATCAGGACGACATGGCTATCTCACCCAAAAATAGATTTTTCGCTTCGCTCAAAATCCGTTTTTTGGGCTCAAGCCATGTCGTCCTGATGGAAGTGTACCAGAGCATTACTGTATCTGTGGATTCTCAGAACGTGCCGTACTCCCCGGAGATATTTATTCCCGGTCGACTAGACCTAGAGACCTAAGATGTTACCGTTATACATCTTTTCAACTAACTATAAACTATGTTAGAGCTTCCTGCCCCCTACAGGGAAGAGTCCTACTAGACTCTGGAAAGTCTCGAAGAGTACATATATCTATGTATGAATACCAGGCAAGCTAATATAGTGGTCTCGCCCTATATTAAGTAAAGCATAGTTTGTATAGAACCACTGCGTCAATATATTGACCAGTCATCCGCACAATACTTGTATTGGACAAAGGTTTATATCCGCATAGGAAGAAACTAATAAAACCGCCCTCGTCCCTTTATGGGACGGAGTCCTCCCATTAGGGGACTTACATAAACCAATGCAACCTAGCTTGCAAAACAGAACAATTCTATCAGAATTATCCCAGATAAGATACATAGAATTAAAATGCTCAATTATACCAATAAATTGACACAGGTGAAAGAGACGCAAGGTTCTCAAGAACAAGTTTATTGACAGATAATAAACAGACAGGTTAACAACAAATATATATATTTATATAAAAGAGGGTAACCCAAAACTTTAAGCATAAGTATGATAGTAAACAGAACTTGTTTATCTGAAAGAAAAACCATTAAACACCACTTTAATGAGATACCAAGGTATCAAGTCATAAAAAATCTGTATTACAAATCAATCACATTAGCGTTAGAAACGCTTGGCACACATGTCTGAACTTATGCAAGGTTCACCTTTGAAGGAAGGAACAGTCTATATGGGCACTTGGTGCCCTCATTTAGTTTGTAGTACAGTATGTACCTACACACTCACCCTGGACTTAATCGTCCCAATTAAGACCACTGTTCCTCGCAGAGTTAAACAGTAGGGTTAACTACACGACCCACTGCTACCACAGATCTCTTAAGTTCCTCTACTTGCTTCGCATAGTGGCGAAAGAACACCCTGGAAGACTTCCAGCCCGTGTATGAACGGAGATGTTCAAAATCCATACAATTAAAGAAATTTAGGGATGAGGCAACTTTCCTCGGATCGTGACCTGCGGGTGTACTGTCAGGATCCGCTCTGCGAATAAAATATGTCATTTTCGCTCTGAGTTGATTCAGAGATAAATTTGAGCCTGATGTTTCTCCCCTGAATAGTTGACTACCCTTGAAGTCTGAAGTTCTACGAAGATAGACCTTTAGGCATTCTACTGGACATAGAGATGCATCTTCTTTCAGAGGACAGATTCTCCAGGGACCCCACCTGTTGGTGGGTAACTCATTCTTGGCGAGAAACGTAGGATCCGGAAACAGGTTCAGCTCCCCCCCATCCAAGAACTGAACACGACCTGCCTCTCTCGAGAGGGCTACGATCTCACTAACCCTGGCCCCGGACGCGAGTGCAAATAGGAAAATAACTTTTTGCGTCAAATCCTTTAACGCACATTCTTCATTGCTCAACAAGGAGGCGAAATGAAGAACTTTGTCTAAAGACCATGAGATGGGCTTTGGAGGTGCTGAAGGTCTGAGCCTAGCGCAGGCTTTTGGAACTTTATTAAAGATCTCGTTACCTAGGTCGATCTGGAAGGCAAATAAAATGGGTCTCATCAAAGCCGATTTACACACTGAAATCGTGTTAGCTGCCAATCCTTGGCCATGGAGATGGATGAAGAAAGATAAGCAGAAATCTGTTGAGATCTCCTGCGGATTCTTTGCCTTTACAAAGGCCACCCATTTTCTCCAAGATGACTCATATTGCCTTCTAGTCGATTTGCACTTGTATTCCTCTAGGAAGTCTATGCTGGCTTTCGAAATCCCGAAGCGCTTTCTCACCGCTAGGGCGAGAAAATCATGAGCTGCAGGGTCTGGGTTTTCTGTAATGAAGCGCAGACAGTCGACTTCTGGACTCGCTGGGTCAGAACTGGATGTGGTAGCGGCACGAACTTCATCTGTAGTTCCAACGCCAAGGGGAACCACATGCTGTTCGCCCACTTGTGGGCCACTATTGCCGCTACCCCCTTGAAGGATCTCAGTTTGTTGAGGACCCTCAACAGAAGGTTGTGAGGAGGGAACAGATAAATCCTGGACCATCTGTTCCAGTCGAGGGACATTGCGTCCACTGCTTCCGCTAAGGGGTCCTCGTACGGGTACACGTACAGGGGCAACTTCTTGTTGTCTTTCGTCGCAAAGAGGTCTATTTGCAGTTCTGGGACTTGATTCAGAATGAAGGAAAATGATCCTGCGTCTAAGGACCATTCCGACTCTATCGGTGTGAACCTGGATAGAGCGTCCGCTGTCACATTGCGGACTCCTTGAAGGTGAACTGCCGACAGGTACCACTTCTTCTTTTCCGCCAATCGGAAAATGGCTAACATCACTTGGTTGAGAGGTGGTGACCTCGACCCTTGTCGATTCAAGCATCTCACAACCACCTCGCTGTCTGTCACCAATCTTATGTGGATCGAGTGACGCGGGGAGACTTTCTTTAAGGTAAGGAGCACTGCCATAGCTTCTAGAAAGTTTATATGAAAGGTCCTGAATAGCTTGGACCAAGTCCCCTGGACTTTTTTCCGATGAGAGTGACCTCCCCATCCCTCCTTTGAGGCGTCTGAGTGAATCGTCAACGACGGGGGAGGTGGCTGAAGAAGAACAGACTTCTTTAGATGTCTGGCTTGGGACCAAGGTCTGAGAAGAGTACGTAGCCGAGGCGGCACTGGTCTTCTCAGGTCTCTTCGCGCGTTTGATGCATACCTTCTCCAAACTCCGGTTGCATCCTTTAGCTGTGCTTTTAGCACTGGGTCTGTCACTGAAGCAAACTGGAGAGAGCCTAGTACCCTCTCCTGTTCGCGTCTTGATATCCTTTCGGAATCTAGAAGTCTCTTGACAGAGCCCGCTATCTCCTTCCTTTTCTTCATTGGGATGGAGAAACTGTGTGACAAAAGGTCCCAGTGGATTCCCAGCCACTGGAACTTTTGGGATGGAGAAAGTCGAGACTTTTTCTTGTTGATCTTGAAGCCTAGGTACTCTAGGAACTGGATCACCTGACTGGAAGCTTGCAAGCATTCGGTCTCGGATGCTGCCCACACCAGCCAGTCGTCCAGGTAGGCTACTACCTGAATTCCCTTTAGGCGTAATTGTTTGAGAGCTGCGCTCGCAAGCTTCGTGAAAATCCTTGGGGCTATGTTTAGCCCGAATGGCATGGCTCTGAAGGCGTACAGATTCCGTTGTAGCCTGAACCCTAGGTAGGGGGAGAGTCGACGGCTGATTGGAATGTGCCAATAGGCGTCTGACAAGTCTATAGAGACTGAGTATGCCCTCTTGGGCAGTAAGGTCCTTATGTGTTGCAGTGTTAGCATCTTGAATTTGCAATTCACTATGAACTTGTTGAGTGGTGACAAGTCCAGAATGACTCTGAGCTTTTCCGAGTCTTTCTTGGGAACACAAAACAGCCTCCCTTGGAATTTGATGGACTTCACCTTTCGGATCACATTTTTCTCCAACAGTTCTTGAACGTACTCCTCCAAAATGGGGGTGGAGTGTTGGAAAAACCGAAGGCATGGGGGTGGAGTGCTGTACCAGCTCCAACCCAGTCCATTCTTGAGTAGGCTTTGGGCCCAGGGATCGAAGGTCCAGCGATCCCAAAATTTCATCAGTCTCCCTCCTACCGGTATCATTTCACTTGGACGGCCGTCCTGAGGTCTTGCCTCCCTGACCACGACCACCTCTGAATCCCCTTCCCCTTGAGGGGCGCCTAGACGAGCCTCTGGCTGCTCCTCTAGGTTTTGCACGAAAGGAAGAAGACTGTCCTTCGAACGTTGGGGCGAATGTGGTTGACTGACCTGGCACCGCCTGGGGTACCCACTGAAAGGCAGTCGGGGTTTGTGCCACCATCTGGGGCACTGGAGGCAAAGGCAATTGCAGTTGCTGTTGCTGTCTATAAGGCTTGGCTGGCCGAGATGGTAGCCTAGTCTTCATATTCTTCCTCTTTGGTTGAGGACCCTCATCCGGGGAAGATTTTCTTTTGATAGCCAGGCCCCACTTCTGGAGAAGATTTCTATTCTCCACGGCGGCCTTATCAACAACCTCTTTGACCACATCGGTAGGGAAAAGGTCTTTTCCCCAAATGTTGGAGGAGATTAATTTCCTTGGCTCGTGTCTCACCGAAGCCCCGGTGAACACGAACTCCCTGCAAGCTCTCCTTGCCTTGACGAAGCTATAAAGGTCCTTCGTCACTGTGGCTAAGTGAGACTTAGCCACTACCATGAACATTTCATGGACCTTGGGGTCACTTGCCATCGTCTCGAGAGTAGTCTGATGAGACATTGAGGCAGCCAGTCTTTCTTTTGTCTCGAACTCTCTTCGTAAAAGAGATTCGGACAGCTTGGGGAGGTCCTCGCCGAATTGCCGTCCGGCAATACTGTATCAGCCTCCAACTTTCCCACTGAGAATGTCAGATGGACATCCTTCCAGTCTTTGTGGTCCATAGGTAGAGCCAGCGACAAGGGTTTACACTCCTCCAGGGAGGGGCAAGGCTTGCCGGCCTCGACTGCCTTTAGGACAGCCGCAAACCCTTTCTGTAAAAAGGGGAAGGCTCTATCAGGAGAGGACACAAACGAAGGGAGCTTCTTGCTCAATGCAGCTACCTTCGAATTCGAGAAGCCCCTCTCTTTCATCGAGGATGAAAGTAGGGCTTGAGCCTTAGCGTGGTCCATAACAATGACCTCCTTCGGCTCTGTCTCCTCCCTTGAAGCTGGTTCTTTTCTCAGCCGGACATAGCAGTCCGGATATGATGCCTTGCTGGGCCAGAATTCTACCTCCTCTAGGGGAACTGAACCCAGCTTATCCGAGATGACGATCTTTCCAGTCGTCATCGGCATGTGCTCAGCATACCTCCATGGGTTAGCATCTGAGCATATGGGAAGGTCTTTCACATTGAGCCTTTTCCGGGGCCCATGTGATTCTGCCAGGGACTGCATACGCAGTTCCATTGCAGCCGCCTTCTCCTGATTCTCCTTCTGCATTTGTTGGATCATTCCAACAATCGAAGAGAGGGCCTGTCCCAGTTCTACTGGGAGGCCAGCCGATGTTGAGGGGATAGGCTCCGGCATCTGAACCGGAGTAGCCGACACCTCGTCGACCTCATCCTCTACGACATCCGGGGTTTGAACTTGATCCTGACCTTCTGCCAGGAGGTCTTCTTCCAAACGATCGTCCAGGTCAGACATCCTGTCACACAACTGGATGTCTTGCATCGCATCTGCGACTTCCTCGTCCACCTGGACTTGATCTTGAAGGATCTCCTCTTGAGGCTGGGGAATCACTGCCTCAGCTGATGCCTGGGGAAAAAGATACGCCCTCATCTTCTCACTTGGAAGATAAGGGCCAGAGGTGTTCTTCTTGAAGCCCCTTACCCAAGTACGAAGCTTTTCCCTAGCTATATCCCTTGATTCCGCCGTTCTAGGGGAATCAAAAGCCTCAGTAATCAGGTTAGTGCATACAGTACATACCTGAGGGTCCCAATACTGGAGATCATCCTTGGAGACAGCGCATGCTGCGTGTCTCCTACAACACTCATGTCCGCAGAGGTTCTTGCTGCGGACATTGCAGAAAACATTTCCGCACTTCGGAGGGTCCTCCTGTAAAGAGAAGAAATTTCCATGAGTATCAAGTGAACTATGTATCACTGGATATGCATAGTATAGCATAACAATTCATAAATGAAAGACACACACTTGTGTTTCCCTCACAACCCATTGTTGCAGCCTTCCAGATAATAAAATCAAGAATGGTTTATCTCTACTAGAGTAACCAATGCAAGGTTTCCAGAGGAAACAGGTGGAGCTCACACCTAGGCAATGATTTTAAAAATCCTGGATAATAGACGGGGAAGAACTCTGCTTCCTGTCTGAGGGCAACAGCAAAGGGCTGTGTAAGAAAACACAATAGTGTTAGAAGATACAGTGCTGTACCTAAACTTTTACTATAGTTTTCTTCTTACTGTATATGCTATACAGAAGAATACTAGTACAGTATAGGAGGATGTGTGCCGGCCTGCCTTTGCCGGCCGGCACACACCACAATTAGCTTTAAAGTATACTACTTAACAGCTATAGGGCGGCAGCCCTCTGGTTCAAATGCCTGTGCCGGCGGCAGCAGCTGCCGGCCAGCAACAGCCAGTGTTGGCCGGCAATGATTGCCGGCCAGCAACTACACAAGGTAGTACCCAGCTGCCGGCCACACTCTTGGTGACCGGCAGACAAGGACTGACATAAGCCGGCCGGCAAAGGTACAAGACCGATGCCAGCCGGCAGCAAAAGAACCAGAAGACTACACCTGCCCGGCTGCCGGCCTCATAGGCCGGCAGCCGGCCTCATAGGCCGGCTGCCGGGACAGGTACAGCACTAGAAGAAAATAGAATGGATGCCAGGATAAGAGTGTACACAACCTCCCAAGCCCGGCAACCGAAAGAGTGCATATAAGGAAGGGGAGAAACTTAATTCAGGCTTCCTTGACCAATGCCGTCCGGCTCTGCCGGCAGGCATGGATGAGGGACCAAGAGAGGTCCGGGCAGCACTCGAAAACATAAGACCCTTGCCGTCCAGCGTCTCTGCCGGCCGGCAATGGGCTTAGTCAATCCATATCCCAACCTATACTAGGTCCAGAAGTAGAATGACATATGGTACAGTAATACCCCTGCCGGCCAGCTCTGCCGGCCGGCAAGGTACAGTACAGTAATGGCTAGGCCATTACGGAGATAGAAGGGGAAGGGACAAGAGGGTCCTGCCAACCTTGCTTTAGTGACAGATCACCCGCAGCCAAGAACTCTGTCTTAGCCTAAGGGAGATCTAAGGGAAAGGGCCAGCGCAGTAGTATAATACCTGCCAGCTTCCGGAGCACCAAAGCAAGGAAGGCGTTGCAACTCCCAAGGGAAGATTTATCCTCCCCGAGAACAGCAACAGGACTTAGTCTGGTCGATCACACAAGAAGGAATCATAACTACAGAAACCTTCGACAGTGACCTAAGGGAGCTCAGCTCCCTTTGTAAGTGTTAGGTCAGCGAGGGAGACTCTGCCCCAATCCAAACAACACGGACTCAGACTAAAAACTCTGTTGTTCTGTCCCTCTTTGAACCAGACTCTGCTGGAACAGGAAGGTACAGTAACACCCTAGTATAGTTTTATCGAAAATAAATTCGGAAAAAACCACTTAGGGATAAGCCCAAGGCTTAAACAGAGGGAAAGGGATTGCATACCTTCTCCGAAGAAAAGAAAGCAACCGGGGAGTACAATAAAGTATACTAAGGCTCCATAAGCAATTAGCCTAGGCACCAAGAGAATCGATTACCTAATTCACCGAAACTCTCACGTATACAATCTTGGAAATATTCCACACAGTCTAAAATGTATAAAATATAGCCTAAAGCTTCAATAAAATTTTAATTACACTCGGAAAAACCATAATCATGCATTAAGTACTAGGACCAAACGACTAGGCTACATGGCCTAGCGTAGGCCAGAATGGCGAATACTTCGCCAAATAATACTAAGCACGAAAGGAAATCCTATGTAAAGCTAAATAGCTAAATTTTATTAAGCAAAACAACCAGGAATGTCACTCTGACTAACTAATTTATACCTAGCGAGTGACAGTGTCCAGGACACCTCTGGTAGGCTACGGCTCTTGTATCAAAGATTAATCCTATTAATCACTCAAAATTTTACCAAGAGCCTACATTTATACATAACAGACACTATACTCAACTTATCCGAGGTCAACGAAGACGAAGAAGCCATGAAAAGCTGAATAAATCCAAGATTTGCGAGAAAAACAGGAAAAAACACCGAGTTGTTAAGCTACGCAAAAAGGAATGGAGATGGCGCCAGGATTGGCGCCAGGCACGCATACGAATCGGGGGATAGGGAAGCCTTGGGAGCGGCTCCCCTTTTTCTTTCCCGAATTCGTATCTCGTCAATCTCCCTCCTACGAGACGAATCTCTGTTCAGGTCGTAGATTGCCATGTGACGTGTCTAGAATACGTCCTCTGATATGTCGCGATATCCCTTTCACGAGGGATACTCGCTCCAGGAGTTAGAATTCTGGTACCTTAAGGTAAATTCTCTGGGAATATCGCCGTAGTTGTAATATACCCTAGGAAGCTACCCTATAGGAACTTCCATCAGGACGACATGGCTTGAGCCCAAAAATATATATATATATATATATATATATATATATATATATATATATATATATATATATATATATATATATATATATATATATATATATATATATGCATTTATTTAAAAATTTAAAGGTTGCTCATGAATAGCAGAGGCAATGGATGAACTATTGAAGAAATCTATACTGATAATATTAAAAAAAAAGGAATCAAATGTGCCATTAAGAACATGTTTACTTGCTAAACATAAAATGTACTTCTATATTGTTTTATTGATAAACACAATCTCAAGAGATTCAGCAGATTCTTAGAGAACACTTTCTATTCTTTTCTTATTGACATTATTCTTTACTTGGTAACATTCAACGGTGGACACAATTAGGGCGGATTTTACTCGGAAGGAAATATAGTGTCAGAAATTGCCTTGGACAATAGTCACAATCAGCGTTAGTTTGATTTGAATCAATTGATTTAACTAAAGGGATTTAAACCAAATGATTTAATTCAGTGTACTGTAATCAAATCATGATTTAAATCTAAAGGAAATATACTGTCAGATATTACTTGACAGCATCTATAGCTTTTTTTTTTATCGGAAAATTTTCAATTGTGTTTTTTTCTTTTGATTTTGGATAATTAATCCAATGTGAATTGTGTCATTCATTTTCATTTGTAATATAATTATTATTATTATTATTATTATTATTATTATTATTATGTTGTTGCTGTTGTTGTGGTTGTTGTTGTTGTTGTTGTTCTTGTTCTTGATGCTAGATATAATCCAAGCTCTTACTTATAATTAGAATGGCATCCTAGAAATAAGTAGGCAAAAACACAAACGTATATAGCCAAATTTAATTTGTGGATTTATAGCCTAGCAAATTTGATATGTGGATGCAAAACCCATTTTTTTTAGCTACATTTTACAAAGTTTAATTTTTTATATCATCCTCATCCAAGCAACCTTCAATATACTCTAAAAAAAATAATTCAAATTAAAAAGAACTAATTTAAATAAAAATTCTGAGTCAAAACAAATAAGTCGATTTTTTATTTTCATTTTCATTTTTTTCAATTCTTTTATATAGAAAAAAATCAAATAAGTAAGCAAAAACACAAACATATATAGCAAAATTAATATGTGGATGAAAATCCAAATGTGTTTTTTCTGGGCTCCGACCTGTGCCGCCCAGTGAAATGCTCCTTTAGCATCATTTCTAAGGTATATAACTGCTAAATAATACCAGAGAAAAAATTGTATAGAAATGCCAGGTATGAACCCAGCTCGCTCACCTGAAAGGTGTCGGTATATTATAACAAGGGCGTGAAAATCACAAGCAGAGGTCTCGTACCAATTAGATATCTCCTCGTCAAATATCTCCGAAACCAAGAGGAGTCGTCCCAAGTCCACTACTGACCGTCGCTACCAACAAGCCCACCCACGCCAATGACGGCACTCCTCATTAGCATTACTCTCGCTTTGTTGCTGTGATTTTTTTTGCTTGTGCTTTTTGGATTTTAGCGCCCTTTCTGTTCATGATGTCGGACTCTCAAGCTTCCTCATCAAAGTTAAGTACCAGACTTATGTTTTCTGAGCTTTCGGAGGTAGCATTAACCTTACTTTTAGTGTTATTCATGTTTATTTGTTTCGCTATTGTTGGCAGCCATTTTATTTCTTGCTACCTCCTAGCTCGTTCTTAACAATTTACACTTGGTCTCCCTTACTAATTGTTATTCGTTTTGAACTTTTGCGCTTTTACCGATGCTTGAGCAGTTATTTTACTGTTATTGTTATCACCATGGTTATCCCATGCCGTGTTAGGTTATGGCAGCGCCCCTCTCGGTTAGTACCGTGAAGATGCCTTGTGCTGGTATTTCAAGATTAGTTTACTCTTCTCACGATTCTATGGAATCGCTGTTATTTTAAGAGGTTAGTCATGTTATCTTGAGGGGGACTCTAGATCGGCAGTGTTTAACGTATTTTAGTTTACCGTTCGGTTTGTATCCGTTTGGTGTTATGTTGGCACCCCTGTCCAGCCCTGGTCTTCCCCGTACTGGCGGGCGCGCCCTTGCGTTTGTTTTGTTTTTCCCTGCCTTTTCTTGCGTCCCTCTCTCTCATCTTTATTTTATCAACATACCTTGCATGCCTTAACCTAGTTATTTTATTCCGTGTTGTGATCATTCGTTATGTTAGTATCTCGCGATCCTGGTCGGACAGGTTGGTACTCCTGTCCTCGCTCGGCCTCTCGCGATCGCCTCGTATCCACCTGTGGCTCTTTGGCTCCTCCCACTCCCTGATCTCGAGTATGCCTCCCCATACTCCTCTTCCCCTCTGGGGCTCCTCCCACTACCTGAGCATGCCACCGCATACACCCCATCCCCCCTGGGGATACCTGCTGTCTCTTAGAGACCTGGAGTCAGCTGTTCGGGTTCTCGTCCGTACGCCCGACCTCCCCCCCATCCCACCCCGGGATACCGCTTGACTCCTTGCCTTATCAGAGCCGAGATCTGCCGTTACACTTGCGAGTTGCTCACTTCCTTCCGCCACAGCCGGATTCCCTGCCCTCTTCGATTGGCATCAGGAGATTGGTTGTTCCTTTGGTTGTGAGCTCTCTGTTCATCCCCCATGCGGGATATTACATGGTTTTAACGAGTGTTTATCAACTTAAGGTTCCTATTAGTAGGGAGTCCACCCCCCCCCACCCCGGTAGGTCAGGTGCCCATCTCCCTTACTCAGCTGTCTCTCCGGAGCCAACGGAAGCATGTTATGTTAACCTTATATCTCTACGTGTTCACACACTGATGCCTAAGGGTTTACTGTATATCTCCTTTACCCTTTACCCGGAATGATCTCACCATACACGGAATTCCCTTATTATTATTACGTTAATCATTAACTTATACGGTTAATTTAAATTAATTAAGTTAATTTAATTTTTATGCTGTTTCTCCTGGCCCTACCGGGAGGACCTCATATAGTATCCTAATACTAACGTTACTTATCGTTTATTATAGTTCCGGCACACCCGGGATCCCCGTAGGATACTGAATCATCTGTGATACTTATGTATCCTTTATATTACAGGTTGTTCGCTGTATGATGACAGCCTGTGCTGCCGTTCTGCAGCAAGCATGCGGCCATGATGTGTGCAGGTCACACGCCCACTGTGCGGTCCACGTCGGTGATTTAACTGTTTGACACCCCGACAACTGTGTGGTCTGCTACGACCTTGTCTCCATTCTCACTTCGAACTCGGTAAGTGTTCTTACCGTTATTATATGTTATGGTTTTACTTAGGCTAATCTCGGGATTTACCTGCTATCCTGTTACATTTTAATATAGAATTAGTCATAGGAGGCTCCGACGATGCATGCGTTCGGTATATTCACCTTCTCGGGGTTCTCTACCTCCCCTTCATTAGTAGCGGTACCTTCTCTTTCAGAGTTCACAGTCTTCCAAGTCTTCAGCCTTGGTGACTCTTAAGGTATGGGTCGGCGGGTTCGCCGGCAATGTCAAGGCCCGGCACCCCTACGTTCTCTCCGAGGAGATGTGCACCCTCCCTTATCCCAACACCAAACATTCAGCGGCGGTTCCTAAGGAGGTGGCGGACCCTATCATCGCCGGGATCATTGAACAACTCCTCTCCGAAGACCTCGGTGTTCCGGGAGAATCCATCACCAGTGACGAAGCGGCTATGAATCTGGATGTCGAGCCCATGGCCTTGGATGAGCGAGACCCAGGTAGGACTGTAAGTGAAGCGAGTGTGTCTCGGTCTAAGATTCCTGTCCTTAGCCCGACTTTTTCTACATCTTCCGCTTCTTCCTTTCTGGGGTTCTCAGGACGACATCCCACTGATGTCGGCAACCCTTCTGTGTTGCCCAAGGTTAAGTCGTCACGCAAATCCCTATCTAAGACCCGCAGGTCTTCCAATCCGACGAAATCGCTCAAAACCCCAAGGACTTCGTCCTCGCGAGTTTCGTTTTCTATGGTCCCTGCGGACCCAGTCAAACATGCTCCTCCCGCCCCGGAGTCGAGAGTGACACCCAGCTCGCAACCTACGCAGCCGGCGGTAAGCACCCCGGTGCCTTCCTTCGACGTTTTGGCCTTTTCCGACACCTTGGAACGCCTGGGTACCTTGGTTAACACCCTCGTCTCGAAGGTACATAACCAAGAGTCTCTCGTCGAGGGTCTCATGCGCTCCGGTCTGCCCCAACAACAACAGTACGCTATTCCAGATGCCTCGAAACTCCCGGAGTTTGTCAAAAACAATCCGTGGAAGTTGGCCATTCATGCTCCCTTTAAGGACTTGATGTTGACCATCGAGGGTTTTGGCACCTGGCCGGTGGAAGATTTTGAGTTCTACCCGCCGGGTCTGCAGTTTCCTTTCCCTGGTTTCGCTCGCCTCACTGAGGAGGCTCTGGTTCGCCTAGACAAAGTTCCTATGGAGACCGTGATTTACCCTAAAGAACAGGCCCAATCCACTGGGTTCGGACCCTAAATGAGCTGGAGTGCGTCAACATGATGCTCACTCCCTTTAAGAGCTCTTACACTATGTTTGTGGCAGACGAGCGCACCCCTACACCGTATGTCACTAAGATTATGGACCTTACCCAGCAGGCCGTGAACGAAGACAAGCCATTACCGCAGTTGCGGGAGACAGACTTGACTTCCCTTGTTTTCCCGGGGGACCATGAGTGCTGGACTGGTGCCCCGGGGACATTTACTGTGGGTAAACTGAGCCCTGATTGCGCCTCCACTCAATTTAGTGAGAAACTCCCAAAGCTTCCGGAGTCCCTGACTCGCCTCGAGTATGAGGCTCGTATGCGCCTGAGTCGCTCTATTAACTCGGCAACTATGGTGGAATTGACCTCCTTACTATATGAAGAGGAACCCCTCTTCAAAGTTTTAACAAAGTCGTTGCTCCACACCTTGTTGTCGGATGCTTACGACTTCCTGACAGCTAGGCGCTGCTGCCGCAAGCACGTCTTAGCGGAAGCCACCATCAGGCATGAGCCTAACAAGCTCATTGAGGCCCCAATTTGGGGTACGGACCTATTCCCCGAAGATCTGGTGAATAGCGTCCTCAGTGAAGCGGCCAGGGTTAATCAGAGTTTCAAGGTTCGTTGGGGTCTAGTCCCTAAACGTAAGTTTGAACCTGTCGCTCCCCAATTTCGCGGCAGGAAGAGACTGAGGCCATTCCCCTCTTATCAAACCCGTCAGCCCCATCAGATGGTTCAACCGGTCCCATTAGCTCAGGGAAACCTCCCTTCCACCTCAAAGGGCCATTCCCAACAACAGTACGTGTTGGTCCCTCAAGCTCAGATAGCCTCCGCTACCTATGCTTCCCCGGTCTTGAACCCCACCTTTGAGACTCAGGGGGCCTCTGATGGGTACCAGCGTACCAGAGGCTCTGGCGCGAGAGGCACCTTTCGTGCCAGAGGTGGTGGAAGGATCGCCCCCCGAGGCCAAGGTCTCCGTGGAGGACGAGGAGGTAAACCCTCCACGAATTATTGAAACATCCCAGGTAGGGGGAAGACTCTACATCTTCCGGAAGAACTGGACTTTCAGCAGTTGGGCACTCAGTATGATTTCCAAAGGTCTGGGGTGGAGTTGGATAGAGGGGCCCCCTCCACCAACCAGTTTTTACCAACACCCAACAAAAGAGTTAGCCTTGTACGCAGACGATCTGCTTCAAAAGAATGCAATCAGAAAGGCACGTCACTTGAAATTTCAAGGTCGCTTGTTCAGCGTGCCAAAGAAAGACTCGGACAAAAGAAGAGTAATCCTAGACCTGTCCCATCTGAACTCTTACATTCAATGCGACAAGTTTCACATGCTAACCGTCTCTCAGGTGCGGACCTTACATCCCCGTGGGGCCGTCACCACCTCTATCGATCTTACTGATGCCTACCATCATGTTCCGATAGCAAGGCATTTTCGTCCGTACCTAGGCTTCAAGCTAGGCAAACAAGCATACACCTTCAAAGTAATGCCATTCGGACTAAATATAGCAGCCAGAATATTCACCTAACTGGCAGAGACAGTAATACAAGAATTAAGAACCCAAGGAATTCAGGTAGTAGCGTACCTAGACGACTGGCTCGTTTGGTCGAACAACGTCGAGAACTGCCTGACGGCAACAAACAAGGTCATATCATTCCTTCAACACTTGGGGTTCCAGATCAACTTCGCGAAATCTTGCCTAGTCCCAAAGTTGACATTCCAATGGCTAGGATTACAATGGGATCTAAATTCCCACACCCTATGCCTTCCATCGGCCAAAAGAAGAGAAATAACAAAAAACACAAAGCGTTTCCTCAAGGACAAATTGACGTCCAGAAGGAACCAAGAGAGGATTCAGGGTGCCCTCCAGTTTGCCTCAGTAACAGACATATTACTGAAGGCCAGACTAAAAGACATAAATCGGATTTTGCGTTCCAGGGCGAACAAGAGGTATCGAGACAAAAGAGCTCGTCTCCCTCCAATCCTAAAGAAAAGGCTCCAACCATAGACATTGGTCAAAAACTTGACAAAATCCATCCCCTTGCAATATCCACCTCCAAAGCTGGTCATTCACATGGATGCCTCCTTAACAGGCTGGGGGGGGATACTCCCAGTTCAAGAAGACCCAAGGTCTTTGGTCACCAATGTTCCGCCAGCCCGAAACCAACACATTGGATTGGTTCTAGACAGCGAAGTCGTGGTTCGCTGCATAAACAGAGGAGGCTCCAAATCGGGACACATAAATCATGTGATGATAGCCATTTTCTCCTTGGCAACATCCAACAAGTGGCATCTGTCAGCAGTCCATCTGGCGGGAGTACGCAATGTGTTGGTGGACGCTCTGTCCAGAACAACCCCGCTAGAGTCGGAATGGTCCCTGGAACTCAAGTCATTCAATTGGATTCTATCCCAGGTTCCGGGCCTCCAGGTGGACCTTTTTGCGACAGAGTCCAACCACAAAATAGAGTGCTACGTAGCCCCCAACCTGGACCCCCTAGCCTACGCCACAGACGCAATGTCACTGGATTGGAACATTTGGGAGAGGATTTATCTATTCCCTCCAATCAACCTGTTGATGAAAGTGTTGGACAAGCTCAGAACTTTCAAGGGGCAAGCATTCTAGTAGCCCCCAACTGGCCCAAGAGCAATTGGTTCCCTCTTCTGGTGGAACTGGGCCTCCACCCCCGGCGGATCCCCAATCCAATACTAACACAGACAGTACAAACTTGCACTGTGTTCGCTCCCTCAAACGCTCGGGAATGCTCTAACTTTATGGACTTTATGAAATTCGCGGCCCAAAGAGGCGCAGATTTTGACCCTCAAAATACTTTATTTTTGGAATCGGATAAGAGGGAGTCCACCCTTCGACAATATGACTCGGCTGTCAAGAAACTCACCAAGTTCTTAAAGGACTCAAAGGTTGAGAGAATGACTATGAACCTAACAGTAACTTTTTTTAGGACTCTATTTGAATCTGGCCTAGCAGCTAGCACTATTACTACCATTAAATCGGCCTTGAAAAAGATTTTTCAAATTGGATTCAATATTGACCTTACGGATTCATACCTCTCTTCCATTCCTAAAGCTTGTGCCAGATTGAAACCATCAACTCGTCCTAGCGCAGTTTCCTGGTTTCTAAATGATGTTCTCAAATTAGCTTCTGACACTCCTAATGAATCATGTGCCTATATCCCATTATTACGGAAAACCCTATTCCTAATGAGCTTAGCCTCTGGCGCCAGAGTTTCGGAGCTTTCAGCCTTGTCTATAAATCCAGGCCATATTGATTTTCTCTCGTCAGGAGAGGTTCTACTCTCTCCTGACAAAACATTCCTAGCAAACAATGAGGACCCCCAAAATAGATGGTCCCCCTGGAAGATTGTTCCCCTTCCACGGGATCCATCCTTATGCCCAGTTGCGACTTTGAAAGCCTATCTAAATAGAACTTCCACTAAGTCCTTGGGGCCCTTATTTATTAGAGAGAACAGGGGAACCATCACCCTTAAAGGGATCAGACAACAGATTCTGTACTTCATTAAACAGGCTAACCCAGAATCATTCCCACATGTTCATGATATTCGAGCTGTAGCTACTTCTATTAATTATTTCCATCATATGAAATTTGATGACCTCACGAAATATACAGGCTGGAAGTCCCCAATAGTTTTCAAACGCTACTATTTGAAACCTTTGGAAGCCCTAAAATTTGCTACATTGGCAGCAGGGAATGTGGTTCCTCCTGATCATCATGAATCTTAATCACAGGGTCTTGCTTTCCCCCCCTTTTTCTCCTCCCCTTACCTGCCTCACTTATTGTCCCTACTGTGGTTTGGTTTATCTTTTGGATCGCACCCTTCAGTTGCATCCTTATGTACAGTCCTTAACATTTTATAATTGTTCCGTAACCGAAATACAAATCACGCTATTTACATTGGGTTTACCTTTTAGCGTAGCTGAAATGGCGAGCCATTAGAATTTAACGAGGGTGTATTACCCCCGCGCAAGTTAGCAGGGGAGTAGGGAAGTGGTAGCTAGCTACCCCTCCCCCCTCACACACTAGTGAACTGCTTCACTTCACTTTTGGCTCGGACAATGGACAGATGTCTCTGTCTTTGTCCTCGCTTGGCAGCCATTGTTTGTTTTGTCTTTACTTAATCACTTACTTTTCTTTTACTCAATATATATGTGAACATTTTTTTCGTGTTTATGTTTATATTTGAGTATAGAAATCAGTAAGTTTCCTTTTCAGAGTTTGTGCTTGTGTGTGTAGTGTACGATATATCCGTGGAGCCCTCGGCAGTTAGGCCACCATGGTGTAATTTCATGGGTCGCGATCGAGTTTGACTTCGGTCTTTCTCTCTCTCTCTCTTTGAGGTCGTTCACCCTTTTACTACGTTACTTTTACTACGTCTGAGTAGCTTCCTTCCCGTGTGGGGGGGTTGCTACGTCGTACGTTTTGTCTCAATTAGTTTATGAATCTAATTGTATTTGTTGATTTTTCGTTCTTTCTTTAGTGCTCATTCATTTTTAAATTACATAATTACATAGTTACATAATTATAATTGTTATAATTCTGTGTTGGTTACAGCTCTTTTTTCTTGAGTGTAAGTGGTTGTGAGGGCTCGTGCCTGTTGTGTAATTCTTGTGTTCCTTTCCCTCGGGATTCCTCTTCGGAGCCTTCCTGGGGGAATGAATGTTAACTAATGTTTTTTTTTTTTTTTTTTCGTGCGACTATGCTCTTGGTGCTGAGCGGTCGCACCTGCAGTTATGCTCAAGGGGCTGGGCAACTGCAGGAGCCCCTCTTCGGAGGATTGCTCTTTTTAGGTCGCTGGCTGACCCGTCTCATATAGAGACTCCTCTTCGGAGGACTCTTCTGCTGTTGTTGCTGTTGGCCGCCTTCGCCTTAAGGCTCTCCGTCCGCTACGTTGTAAGGGCCTCCCATCTCCCTATAAGGGTGCTAAGAGGCGCCTTTTTGAATCCCCGTATGCAGCCTGCAGCTCCTTCCTCTTTAGATCTCTCCGGGGATGATCTCCAATGCCTTCTTGACCTTCCGCCCCTGGTGCAGATGGACAGTAGTCTGACCTCGTCTTCTGACGGACAACGGTCCCTTCGGTGCAAAGGGTTGCCTCCCACGGGGTTGCTTCCCTTGCGTGTCAGGGTTCCCCTGCGCGCCCTTCTGCAGTGTTCTCTCCGGCTCACTGTTAGCGCACAGGCGCTCTCCTGCTCAGTGTTAGCGCACAGGCGCTCTCCTGCTCAGTGTTAGCGCACAGGCGCTCTCCTGCTCAGTGTTAGCGCACAGGCTCTCTCCTGCTCAGTGTTAGCGCACAGGCGCTCTCCTGCTCAGTGTTAGCGCACAGGCGCTCTCCTGCTCAGTGTTAGCGCACAGGCGCTCTCCTGCTCATCAGCGTTTTCCTGATCGCCAGCCCTCTCCTGTTCGTCAGCGCTCTCCTGATGATCGTCGCTGCTGTTCCTGTTGTGCGCCCTGCGCGCCATCGGTCTCCTGAGCGCTCTAGATCTCCTGCCCGTCAGAGCGCACCTGCGCTTCCAGTTCCTGATACGCGCCCTGTGCGCCCACGTTTGCCCGCGCAATCTAGAACTTCGGTTCAGGTCTTGGACAAGGACTCTTCTTCTACGCACAGGATTCCACGCGTTGCCTTTTGCTTGCCAGCGATCACCAGCTCGCCAGCGACCACAGACGCGTCAACGTTCGCCTGCTCGTCAGCGATCTCCTGCGCGTCAACGATCGCCATCGATCTGCTACGCGTGTCAGTTCCCTTGGACAGCATCAGTAGCGATCTAGCGCTCGCCTGCTGTGGACGATCTCCGGTAGCTGAGTCTTGCCGTAGATCTTCCTCATGCTCGCCAGCGCTCACCTTTACGTCTGTCCTTCTGTGCGCCAGCTTTCTTCAATCGCCAGCGCACATCTGCGCGCCCTTCTCTGCCACGCATCAATGGGCGCCAACGGTTTTTCCTGTCTGTCCGGGATCGCCTGATTGATAGCTCGCTTCAGCGCTCACCTTCCTGATGCTCCTGCGCGCCTTCTGTTTAGTGCGATGCGTGCTAACCAGCCCTAGTCTCTTACGCGTCAGCGATCGACTACGCGCCCACGCGATTCTTCGCCTGCGCGCTAGCGTTTTGTTAACGCACCACCGCTCGCCAACGCGCCATCGCTTGCCAACGCACCATCGCTTGCCAATGCGCCTTCACTCGCCTTTGGGCCATTGCTAGCCAAGACGTGCCATCGCTCGTCAAAGCGCCATCGCTCGTCAACGCGCCATCGCTCGCCTACGCGCCATCGGTCTCCCAACCGCCTGCGCTCACCCGCGCGCCCACGTGCCTGTGTGACCACACAGCCCACGTGCCCGCGCGGCCGCTCGCCCACGTGCGAACCAACGGTATTCCATCGCGCGGACCAACGGTATTCCGTCGCGCGGTCCAACGGTGTTACGTCGCGCGGACCGACGGTGTTACCTCGCGCGGACCGACGGTGTTCCGTCGCGCGAACCGACGGTGTTCCGTCGCGCGAACGCCGGCTCGATTCCTGCAGTATCCATTGCTCGCCTACGGGTCCTCGCTCGCCTGTGAACTCTGTTGCCATCATTAGCCTTTAAATCAATGAAAGGGACCTCTACCAAAGTTCTATGAGTCAACGGTGGCGAGTCAATATTCCAAAGTTCTACTGTAACTTTGTCATCGACATCAAGAGATCTTTTTAAAAGAAGTCTTGTCACCTTCCAAATCTACCCAAAACCATCAAAGGTTCCAGTCACTTTCCCTTGATGTGTTTTAGTCACCTTCGTCTCCCATCTGACATCCAAGTGACCCCAAGTGATGTCCTCATTGTTTCTTTACATAATATCTCTTCCTCCTCCTCCTCCTCTTCTTCTTCTTTTTATACAGGGCTCTCTTATGGCGCGCGAGTCGTTGGCTGAAGTTTGATACGGGATCTCTCTCTCGTATTTTTTCTTTAGTATTTAATGTGTATTTATTTGTTTGTGTTGTTCAGACACTTGTCTTCCTAACGGTAGGAATTTTGGCTGATTTTCAGGGAAATTTGTTGGGTTTAAATACTTGAGTAAGGGTTTATCCTTTTATGGATAAGAAATTAGAAGTTTATGTCTAAGGGGATTTTTCCTTTAGGAGGTAAAGTGCCTGACGTATGGGTTTTCTCCCACCACGGCAATGATTAGCCTCCCCAACCCCAACACTCAACTATATGGTCCTACCTTATTCTACGAAAACCTGAAACAGAACATGTATTAAACCCAGTAGTAGTTATACAGTATTGCACAAAGAGCGAAGTTAACTTTAGTTTCATTCTTTGAGGGAATAAATAAGAAACAAGAGCCATATATCGAAAACTTCCTAGACGTATTACAATTAATATATTAAAAATATTATTGTTTTTATAACCAACTCTATTATCTAGCTTTTCTTAATGAAAGAATTTAAATTTAATTTCTTTCCAAGTCTCCTTATCATCTGGTATACTACTTTGAACTGATGAAAGAAAATGAATGACACGTTTATATTAAGTAATATTTTTACTGACCTGACCTTATCTAAGCTGTTATAACTGAATCTCATTTTATTACTCTCATGTTGGTTTGATACAAATCTTTTTCCTTTAATTTTTCAGGTAAGATGATCTTCTGTCTTTGCATTAAGAGTGAATCAAGAGTTCAAGGTAGGTTAATACTAATTTTCATTATATATTATTTTTAAAGATTTATTTCTATAGATAAGTTTATTTTCTAATGTATTGTATGTATAGACTTATAAATACACACACATGTATATATGTTCCACAATGATATATAAGCCGTGTATAAAACTGTGTGTATTTTTGTAGATTACAGAGGGAAACCTCAAATCTTTGGTCCATCCCTTAATAACACCTATGACCCGTGATAACTCCCAACAACAACTCTGATAACATTATTATGGTCATTGTCAAGATGAGTAATAGGATCAAAAGGTGGATTAATTATCGGGGAGGAATTGTCACTTGCGGATCAAGTGGAGACTTTGCCTTTAGCTACAGTCACACTGATAGGCCTTTTTAAACACCAGAAGCCTTAGGGATTAAGGGAAAGGATTTCATTCTAAAGGGAAGGAATTTAAGGACAGCCTCTTAGATAAATCCTTTCCAAACAAGGATTTCTCTTCATTGGTATAATAAAGGTATCAGATCTTCAAGGGTTTATATATATATATATATATATATATATATATATATATATATATATATATATATATATATATATATACATATATGAGTATATTTATATATTTGTATATATATAAATATATATATATATATATATATATATATATATATATATATATATATATATATATATATATATATTATATATATATATATATATATATATATATACATACAATATGTATGTATGTATATATGTATATATTGTATATATGTATGTATATATATGTATATATATGTATGTGTATATATATATATATATATATATATATATATATATATATATATATATATATATATATATATATATATATATATATATATATATATATATATCTATATATATATATATATATATATATATATATATATATATATATATATATATATATATATATATATATTTATATATAACGGATTTTGAGCGAAGCGAAAAATCTATTTTTGGGTGAGATAGCCATGTCGTCCTGATGGAAGTTCCTATAGGGTAGCTTCCTAGGGTATATTACAACTACGGCGATATTCCCAGAGAATTTACCTTAAGGTACCAGAATTCTAACTCCTGGAGCGAGTATCCCTCGTGAAAGGGATATCGCGACATATCAGAGGACGTATTCTAGACACGTCACATGGCAATCTACGACCTGAACAGAGATTCGTCTCGTAGGAGGGAGATTGACGAGATACGAATTCGGGAAAGAAAAAGGGGAGCCGCTCCCAAGGCTTCCCTATCCCCCGATTCGTATGCGTGCCTGGCGCCAATCCTGGCGCCATCTGTATTCCTTGTAGCGTACACGAGGTGCTACAGATACTGTATGTAGGGAGGGGTCCTACAGCCCTTTCTTAGAAAGGCAAGGGCGGGTCCATCAGGACGACATGGCTATCTCACCCAAAAATAGATTTTTCGCTTCGCTCAAAATCCGTTTTTTGGGCTCAAGCCATGTCGTCCTGATGGAAGTGTACCAGAGCATTACTGTATCTGTGGATTCTCAGAACGTGCCGTACTCCCCGGAGATATTTATTCCCGGTCGACTAGACCTAGAGACCTAAGATGTTACCGTTATACATCTTTTCAACTAACTATAAACTATGTTAGAGCTTCCTGCCCCCTACAGGGAAGAGTCCTACTAGACTCTGGAAAGTCTCGAAGAGTACATATATCTATGTATGAATACCAGGCAAGCTAATATAGTGGTCTCGCCCTATATTAAGTAAAGCATAGTTTGTATAGAACCACTGCGTCAATATATTGACCAGTAATCCGCACAATACTTGTATTGGACAAAGGTTTATATCCGCATAGGAAGAAACTAATAAAACCGCCCTCGTCCCTTTATGGGACGGAGTCCTCCCATTAGGGGACTTACATAAACCAATGCAACATAGCTTGCAAAACAGAACAATTCTATCAGAATTATCCCAGATAAGATACATAGAATTAAAATGCTCAATTATACCAATAAATTGACACAGGTGAAAGAGACGCAAGGTTCTCAAGAACAAGTTTATTGACAGATAATAAACAGACAGGTTAACAACAAATATATATATTTATATAAAAGAGGGTAACCCAAAACTTTAAGCATAAGTATGATAGTAAACAGAACTTGTTTATCTGAAAGAAAAACCATTAAACACCACTTTAATGAGATACCAAGGTATCAAGTCATAAAAAATCTGTATTACAAATCAATCACATTAGCGTTAGAAACGCTTGGCACACATGTCTGAACTTATGCAAGGTTCACCTTTGAAAGAAGGAACAGTCTATATGGGCACTTGGTGCCCTTATTTAGTTTGTAGTACAGTATGTACCTACACACTCACCCTGGACTTAATCGTCCCAATTAAGACCACTGTTCCTCGCAGAGTTAAACAGTAGGGTTAACTACACGACCCACTGCTACCACAGATCTCTTAAGTTCCTCTACTTGCTTCGCATAGTGGCGAAAGAACACCCTGGAAGACTTCCAGCCCGTGTATGAACGGAGATGTTCAAAATCCATACAATTAAAGAAATTTAGGGATGAGGCAACTTTCCTCGGATCGTGACCTGCGGGTGTACTGTCAGGATCCGCTCTGCGAATAAAATATGTCATTTTCGCTCTGAGTTGATTCAGAGATAAATTTGAGCCTGATGTTTCTCCCCTGAATAGTTGACTACCCTTGAAGTCTGAAGTTCTACGAAGATAGACCTTTAGGCATTCTACTGGACATAGAGATGCATCTTCTTTCAGAGGGCAGATTCTCCAGGGACCCCACCTGTTGGTGGGTAACTCATTCTTGGCGAGAAACGTAGGATCCGGAAACAGGTTCAGCTCCCCCCCATCCAGGAACTGAACACGACCTGCCTCTCTCGAGAGGGCTACGATCTCACTAACCCTGGCCCCGGACGCGAGTGCAAATAGGAAAATAACTTTTTGCGTCAAATCCTTTAACGCACATTCTTCATTGCTCAACAAGGAGGCGAAATGAAGAACTTTGTCTAAAGACCATGAGATGGGCTTTGGAGGTGCTGAAGGTCTGAGCCTAGCGCAGGCTTTCGGAACTTTATTAAAGATCTCGTTACCTAGGTCGATCTGGAAGGCAAATAAAATGGGTCTCATCAAAGCCGATTTACACACTGAAATCGTGTTAGCTGCCAATCCTTGGCCATGGAGGTGGATGAAGAAAGATAAGCAGAAATCTGTTGAGATCTCCTGCGGATTCTTTGCCTTTACAAAGGCCACCCATTTTCTCCAAGATGACTCATATTGCCTTCTAGTCGATTTGCACTTGTATTCCTCTAGGAAGTCTATGCTGGCTTTCGAAATCCCGAAGCGCTTTCTCACCGCTAGGGCGAGAAAATCATGAGCTGCAGGGTCTGGGTTTTCTGTAATGAAGCGCAGACAGTCGACTTCTGGACTCGCTGGGTCAGAACTGGATGTGGTAGCGGCACGAACTTCATCTGTAGTTCCAACGCCAAGGGGAACCACATACTGTTCGCCCACTTGTGGGCCACTATTGCCGCTACCCCCTTGAAGGATCTCAGTTTGTTGAGGACCTTCAACAGAAGGTTGTGAGGAGGGAACAGATAAATCCTGGACCATCTGTTCCAGTCGAGGGACATTGCGTCCACTGCTTCCGCTAAGGGGTCCTCGTACGGGGACACGTACAGGGGCAACTTCTTGTTGTCTTTCGTCGCAAAGAGGTCTATTTGCAGTTCTGGGACTTGATTCAGAATGAAGGAAAATGATCCTGCGTCTAAGGACCATTCCGACTCTATCGGTGTGAACCTGGATAGAGCGTCCGCTGTCACATTGCGGACTCCTTGAAGGTGAACTGCCGACAGGTACCACTTCTTCTTTTCCGCCAATCGGAAAATGGCTAACATCACTTGGTTGAGAGGTGGTGACCTTGACCCTTGTCGATTCAAGCATCTCACAACCACCTCGCTGTCTGTCACCAATCTTATGTGGATCGAGTGACGCGGGGAGACTTTCTTTAAGGTAAGGAGCACTGCCATAGCTTCTAGAAAGTTTATATGAAAGGTCCTGAATAGCTTGGACCAAGTCCCCTGGACTTTTTTCCGATGAGAGTGACCTCCCCATCCCTCCTTTGAGGCGTCTGAGTGAATCGTCATCGACGGGGGAGGTGGCTGAAGAAGAACCGACTTCTTTAGATGTCTGGCTTGGGACCAAGGTCTGAGAAGAGTACGTAGCCGAGGCGGCACTGGTCTTCTCAGGTCTCTTCGCGCGTTTGATGCATACCTTCTCCAAACTCCGGTTGCATCCTTTAGCTGTGCTCTTAGCACTGGGTCTGTCACTGAAGCAAACTGGAGAGAGCCTAGTACCCTCTCCTGTTCGCGTCTTGATATCCTTTCGGAATCTAGAAGTCTCTTGACAGAGCCCGCTATCTCCTTCCTTTTCTTCATTGGGATGGAGAAACTGTGTGACAAAAGGTCCCAGTGGATTCCCAGCCACTGGAACTTTTGGGATGGAGAAAGTCGAGACTTTTTCTTGTTGATCTTGAAGCCTAGGTACTCTAGGAACTGGATCACCTGACTGGAAGCTTGCAAGCATTCGGTCTCGGATGCTGCCCACACCAGCCAGTCGTCCAGGTAGGCTACTACCTGAATTCCCTTTAGGCGTAATTGTTTGAGAGCTGCGCTCGCAAGCTTCGTGAAAATCCTTGGGGCTATGTTTAGCCCGAATGGCATGGCTCTGAAGGCGTACAGTTTCCGTTGTAGCCTGAACCCTAGGTAGGGGGAGAGTCGACGGCTGATTGGAATGTGCCAATAGGCGTCTGACAAGTCTATAGAGACTGAGTATGCCCTCTTGGGCAGTAAGGTCCTTATGTGTTGCAGTGTTAGCATCTTGAATTTGCAATTCACTATGAACTTGTTGAGTGGTGACAAGTCCAGAATGACTCTGAGCTTTTCCGAGTCTTTCTTGGGAACACAAAACAGTCTCCCTTGGAATTTGATGGACTTCACCTTTCGGATCACATTTTTCTCCAACAGTTCTTGAACGTACTCCTCCAAAATGGGGGTGGAGTGTTGGAAAAACCGAAGGCATGGGGGTGGAGTGCTGTACCAGCTCCAACCCAGTCCATTCTTGAGTAGGCTTTGGGCCCAGGGATCGAAGGTCCAGCGATCCCAAAATTTCATCAGTCTCCCTCCTACCGGTATCATTTCACTTCGACTGCCGTCCTGAGGTCTTGCCTCCCTGACCACGACCACCTCTGAATCCCCTTCCCCTTGAGGGGCGCCTAGACGAGCCTCTGGCTGCTCCTCTAGGTTTTGCACGAAAGGAAGAAGACTGTCCTTCGAACGTTGGGGCGAATGTGGTTGACTGACCTGGCACAGCCTGGGGTACCCACTGAAAGGCAGTCGGGGTTTGTGCCACCATCTGGGGCACTGGAGGCAAAGGCAATTGCAGTTGCTGTTGCTGTCTATAAGGCTTGGCTGGCCGAAATGGTAGCCTAGTCTTCATATTCTTCCTCTTTGGTTGAGGACCCTCATCCGGGGAAGATTTTCTTTTGATAGCCAGGCCCCACTTCTGGAGAAGATTTCTATTCTCCACGGCGGCCTTATCAACAACCTCTTTGACCACATCGGTAGGGAAAAGGTCTTTTCCCCAAATGTTGGAGGAGATTAACTTCCTTGGCTCGTGTCTCAGCGAAGCCCCGGTGAACACGAACTCCCTGCAAGCTCTCCTTGCCTTGACGAAGCTATAAAGGTCCTTCGTCACTGTGGCTAAGTGAGACTTAGCCACTACCATGAACATTTCATGGACCTTGGGGTCACTTGCCATCGTCTCGAGAGTAGTCTGATGAGACATTGAGGCAGCCAGTCTTTCTTTTGTCTCGAACTCTCTTCGTAAAAGAGATTCGGACAGCTTGGGGAGGTCCTCGCCGAATTGCCGTCCGGCAATATCAGCCTCCAACTTTCCCACTGAGAATGTTAGATGGAAATCCTTCCAGTCTTTGTGGTCCATAGGTAGAGCCAGCGACAAGGGTTTACACTCCTCCAGGGAGGGGCAAGGCTTGCCGGCCTCGACTGCCTTTAGGACAGCCGCAAACCCTTTCTGTAAAAAGGGGAAGGCTCTATCAGGAGAGGACACAAACGAAGGGAGCTTCTTGCTCAATGCAGCTACCTTCGAATTCGAGAAGCCCCTCTCTTTCATCGAGGATGAAAGTAGGGCTTGAGCCTTAGCGTGGTCCATAACAATGACCTCCTTCGGCTCTGTCTCCTCCCTTGAAGCTGGTTCTTTTCTCAGCCGGACATAGCAGTCCGGATATGATGCCTTGCTGGGCCAGAATTCTACCTCCTCTAGGGGAACTGAACCCAGCTTATCCGAGATGACGATCTTTCCAGTCGTCATCGGCATGTGCTCAGCATACCTCCATGGGTTAGCATCTGAGCATATGGGAAGGTCTTTCACATTGAGCCTTTTCCGGGGCCCATGTGATTCTGCCAGGGACTGCATACGCAGTTCCATTGCAGCCGCCTTCTCCTGATTCTCCTTCTGCATTTGTTGGATCATTCCAACAATCGAAGAGAGGGCCTGTCCCAGTTCTACTGGGAGGCCAGCCGATGTTGAGGGGATAGGCTCCGGCATCTGAACCGGAGTAGCCGACACCTCGTCGACCTCATCCTCTACGACATCCGGGGTTTGAACTTGATCCTGACCTTCTGCCAGGAGGTCTTCTTCCAAACGTTCGTCCAGGTCAGACATCCTGTCACACAACTGGATGTCTTGCATCGCATCTGCGACTTCCTCGTCCACCTGGACTTGATCTTGAAGGATCTCCTCTTGAGGCTGGGGAATCACTGCCTCAGCTGATGCCTGGGGAAAAAGATACGCCCTCATCTTCTCACTTGGAAGATAAGGGCCAGAGGTGTTCTTCTTGAAGCCCCTTACCCAAGTACGAAGCTTTTCCCTAGCTATATCCCTTGATTCCGCCGTTCTAGGGGAATCAAAAGCCTCAGTAATCAGGTTAGTGCATACAGTACATACCTGAGGGTCCCAATACTGGAGATCATCCTTGGAGACAGCGCATGCTGCGTGTCTCCTACAACACTCATGTCCGCAGAGGTTCTTGCTGCGGACATTGCAGAAAACATTTCCGCACTTCGGAGGGTCCTCCTGTAAAGAGAAGAAATTTCCATGAGTATCAAGTGAACTATGTATCACTGGATATGCATAGTATAGCATAACAATTCATAAATGAAAGACACACACTTGTGTTTCCCTCACAACCCATTGTTGCAGCCTTCCAGATAATAAAATCAAAATGGTTTATCTCTACTAGAGTAACCAATGCAAGGTTTCCAGAGGAAACAGGTGGAGCTCACACCTAGGCAATGATTTTAAAAATCCTGGATAATAGACGGGGAAGAACTCTGCTTCCTGTCTGAGGGCAACAGCAAAGGGCTGTGTAAGAAAACACAATAGTGTTAGAAGATACAGTGCTGTACCTAAACTTTTACTATAGTTTTCTTCTTACTGTATATGCTATACAGAAGAATACTAGTACAGTATAGGAGGATGTGTGCCGGCCTGCCTTTGCCGGCCGGCACACACCACAATTAGCTTTAAAGTATACTACTTAACAGCTATAGGGCGGCAGCCCTCTGGTTCAAATGCCTGTGTCGGCGGCAGCAGCTGCCGGCCAGCAACAGCCAGTGTTGGCCGGCAATGATTGCCGGCCAGTAACTACACAAGGTAGTACCCAGCTGCCGGCCACACTCTTGGTGACCGGCAGACAAGGACTGACATAAGCCGGCCGGCAAAGGTACAAGACCGATGCCAGCCGGCAGCAAAAGAACCAGAAGACTACACCTGCCCGGCTGCCGGCCTCATAGGCCGGCAGCCGGGACAGGTACAGCACTAGAAGAAAATAGAATGGATGCCGGGATAAGAGTGTACACAACCCCCCAAGCCCGGCAACCGAAAGAGTGCATATAAGGAAGGGGAGAAACTTAATTCAGGCTTCCTTGACCAATGCCGTCCGGCTCTGCCGGCAGGCATGGATGAGGGACCAAGAGAGGTCCGGGCAGCACTCGAAAACATAAGACCCTTGCCGTCCAGCATCTCTGCCGGCCGGCAATGGGCTTAGTCAATCCATATCCCAACCTATACTAGGTCCAGAAGTAGAATGACATACGGTACAGTAATACCCCTGCCGGCCAGCTCTGCCGGCCGGCAAGGTACAGTACAGTAATGGCTAGGCCATTACGGAGATAGAGGGGGAAGGGACAAGAGGGTCCTGCCAACCTTGCTTTAGTGACAGATCACCCGCAGCCAAGAACTTTGTCTTAGCCTAAGGGAGATCTAAGGGAAAGGGCCAGCGCAGTAGTATAATACCTGCCAGCTTCCAGAGCACCAAAGCAAGGAAGGCGTTGCTACTCCCAAGGGAAGATTTATCCTCCCCGAGAACAGCAACAGGACTTAGTCTGGTCGATCACACAAGAAGGAATCATAACTACAGAAACCTTCGATAGTGACCTAAGGGAGCTCAGCTCCCTTTGTAAGTGTTAGGTCAGCGAGGGAGACTCTGCCCCAAGCCAAACAACACGGACTCAGACTAAAAACTCTGTTGTTCTGTCCCTCTTTGAACCAGACTCAGCTGGAACAGGAAGGTACAGTAACACCCTAGTATAGTTTTATCGAAAATAAATTCGGAAAAAACCACTTAGGGATAAGCCCAAGGCTTAAACAGAGGGAAAGGGATTGCATACCTTCTCCGAAGAAAAGAAAGCAACCGGGGAGTATAATAAAGTATACTAAGGCTCCATAAGCAATTAGCCTAGGCACCAAGAGAATCGATTACCTAATTCACCGAAACTCACGTATACAATCTTGGAAATATTCCACACAGTCTAAAATGTATAAAATATAGCCTAAAGCTTCAATAAAATTTTAATTACACTCGGAAAAACCAAAATCATGCATTAAGTACTAGGACCAAACGACTAGGCTACATGGCCTAGCGTAGGCCAGAATGGCGAATACTTCGCCAAATAATACTAAGCACGAAAGGAAATCCTATGTAAAGCTAAATAGCTAAATTTTATTAAGCAAAACAACCAGGAATGTCACTCTGACTAACTAATTTATACCTAGCGAGTGACAGTGTCCAGGACACCTCTGGTAGGCTACGGCTCTTGTATCAAAGATTAATCCTATTAATCACTCAAAATTTTACCAAGAGCCTACATTTATACATAACAGACACTATACTCAACTTATCCGAGGCCAACGAAGACGAAGAAGCCATGAAAAGCTGAATAAATCCAAGATTTGCGAGAAAAACAGGAAAAAACACCGAGTTGTTAAGCTACGCAAAAAGGAATGCAGATGGCGCCAGGATTGGCGCCAGGCACGCATACGAATCGGGGGATAGGGAAGCCTTGGGAGCGGCTCCCCTTTTTCTTTCCCGAATTCGTATCTCGTCAATCTCCCTCCTACGAGACGAATCTCTGTTCAGGTCGTAGATTGCCATGTGACGTGTCTAGAATACGTCCTCTGATATGTCGCGATATCCCTTTCACGAGGGATACTCGCTCCAGGAGTTAGAATTCTGGTACCTTAAGGTAAATTCTCTGGGAATATCGCCGTAGTTGTAATATACCCTAGGAAGCTACCCTATAGGAACTTCCATCAGGACGACATGGCTTGAGCCCAAAAATATATATATATATATATATATATATATATATATATATATATATATATATATATATATATATATATATATATATATATATATATATATATATATATATATATATATATATATATATATATATATATATGTATATATATATATATAAATACATACATATATACATACATATATATAATTTATATGTATATATATACACATACATATATATATATATATATATATATATATATATATATATATATATATATATATATATATATATATATATATATATATATATATATAAATATATACACAGTGGAACCTCTACACACGAACGTATCTACATCCGAATTTTCCAACATCCGAAGTAAAATTCGAGCAATTTTTCGACTCTACACCCGAAATTTATTTCGACACACGAAGTACGCAATTTTCGTCGCACCGGTTGTATGCGAATTTTTCGACACGCGAAGTACAATTCGAACACGTTCCTACTCTACACCCGAATTTTTTTTCGACACCCGAAGTAAACAATACCCGTGCACGTAGATGGTACTCATAGCGCCGGATGTATTTTTTATTTCCGCCAATAGAAGGCAGCATTTCTACTTTGGAGGGACCCTCATTCAGCGTGGCTTTGGACATTCCTCTGTTCTCGTCGGCTTCCTGTGGTTGTGCCCTGTGCGTTCTGCTATTAACTGTGTTTTAATCGTGATTTTTTACGTTCATCCTTTTACGGTATTTTACGTAAATCATGGGTCCTAAAAGGCTTAGTTTCGCAATTGGTAGTGGTGAGAAAAGGAATAAGGAAATGCTTTCTTTAGAAGTAAAGCAAGGAATTATTGAAAAGCATGAGCGTGGCGTCCGTGTGAGTGAACTTGCAAAAGAACATCACGACGAACTTACTACAGAGGAGCTCAAGGAACTCCATGCTCTGTCTGAGCACATGAGTGTTGACAAGGAAGGGATCGAGGAGGTAGAACATGTGTAAGGTTCGGCGCAAATAAAAGAGGTGTTAGGAAAAATATCAAGACGTGGTTGACTTCATCGACAAATATCATCCAAAGAAATTGCAGGTTTGTCGTGTAGTTGCGCAGTTTGATGATGTTTCCCTAATTTATTTTCGAAACATTCTGAATAGCTGTACCAAGCAACTTTCTATCTATAGCTTCTTTAAAAAACTACGAAGCGAACTCGTGATGAAGAGGAAGGAAGTAGTTCAAAGAAAATGGCAAAGAGTGAAGCGAAAGAAAGTGAAACATAGAAAATGGCAAAGATTGAAGAGAAAAAAATTCAATCAATTTTATGTGTAGAGAGAAAGAGATTAAAATTAATCATCAAAAAGAAAAAAAGAAAATGTAAAAAAAAATATAAAATATATAAAAAAAAAATAAGCTAAGTTAGGTTAAAGTTCACTTAGTGTAAGTTAGAATAAGTTACGGTAGTGTACGTTTATCGTAGTCAACCTCTCTACCTCCTCGCCGCCCGTCCGTCGTCTCTCTGCGTAGCAAGACCAACACCTGCGCTGGACTTTTAAGGTAAATTGATGCTAGAAACCCGTTTCTTATTTATTATTTCATGATAATTATTCTTTTTTACAAGTCTATTATCTAATTTAGAGTGCATATTGTCATGTGTAATTATGTGTAGTAATTTATTAAGGAGTTATCATAGGTTTTTTGGCTCAACCATGGATTAATCATATTTCAATGTATTCTTATGGGAAAATTTGTTTCTACATCCGAACATTTTCTACATCCGAAGTCGGTTGTGGAACGGATTAAATTCGTATGTAGAGGTACCACTGTATATATTTCCAGGTATAATATGTATATATATATATATTATATGTATATATATACATATCTACATTATATATATATATATATATATATATATATATATATATATATCTACATAAATATACTATATATATATATATATATATATATATATATATATATATAGATATATATATATATATATATATATATATATATATATATATATATATATATATATATATATCTATATATATATATATATATATATATATATATATATATATATATATATATATATCTATATATATATATATATATATATATATATATATATACATATATATATATATATATATATATATATATATATATATATATATATATATATATATATATATATATCTCACGACAATATTTTGAAGTTAAATTCAATTTTCATGACGAGTTAAGAAGCAGATAGAATTGAAACAGATTAACCTTTTGATTTCTAATGGTTAAGACTCTTGTATTATCCCCCAAAAGTTGTACAGTTTTACAATGACAATAAAAAGCTTCACCAACAATTAACCCAACATTTATGAAACTAAAACTAGTGATGCTTACGGTAAAGTAAGAAGAGTGATGATGCACGCTCATCTAATGTGAACAAATAGATGAGGTTTATCACAGAATGCTTGTCATTTGACAGTATATTAGGTATCAACATCTGTAACACTATATGCTTGTAATATATCTAGAAAAGTACTTACGGTCCCTCTCAAATTATGAGTATTATGTTTATACTATTCAACGCTTCATTTACAAATCACTAGATCAAGTCTTCACAAACAAACATTGGTATTCGTGGAGTCCAAGTCGCCAACTACTAGGTACTGCTTTTGTCTCTGTATCTGTCTGTCTGTCTGTTGAGGATATAAATATTGAAAGTCCCGGATGCTGGTGAAGAGATGTCGGGAGATGAAAGAAATATTAATCTAGCTAGAGAGAGAGAGAGAGAGAGAGAGAGAGAGAGAGAGAGAGAGAGAGAGAGAGAGAGAGAGAGAGGGTTGAAAAGCAGTTGTCTTCCTTTTGATTCCAAAGTTTTTAATTTACAATCAAAACTTTTAATCAATTAAGAAAAATCTTCAATTTCACAGAAACAAAGATTTTCCAATAATTCTTCAGACGATTTTTATTTACATTTTCTAATTATACAATTATCAAACTAAATTTTTGCAAATGATAATCTTTAATGTTGGCATAAATGAGAACCATAAAAAATAAGTTATATTCAACATTTCAATTTACCTTTGAATTTTGAGAATCTAAACTTTGAACCTTACATTTGAACCTTCAAAAAACAAAGGTTTTATTTTGAGTTTTATCCTTCCATGAAGGGTTTCCAAAACATACACCTTCACCCCCACCCCTTTCTGTCTTCCAAAATACTTTAGTGTCTTTGTCAGGAGAGAGAGAGAGAGAGAGAGAGAGAGAGAGAGAGAGAGAGAGAGAGAGAGAGAGAGAGAGAGAGAGAGAGAGAGGGGGTGTATTCTTCTACAAGTGCCCATGAAGAACTTCTCTTCAGATGTAAACAAAGTCTTCTTCTTCTCCCTAAGAGTCATCAATAATTCAGGGCAACATTAAAGACGATTAGATAGAATAGTGTACCCGATTGTACCCTCAAGCTAGAGAACTCTTAACTTTAATTGATGCAATTAAGAATTCTGGAATGGGAATTAACCTCAAATTTATGCGAACAATCCTCCATTTATAATTGCTGTTGTAACATATTCTATTAAACATTATTTACAGTTAACTCAAGATTTAATTAGTTAATGTTTACCAGTCAAATCGTAATACAACTATTGTAGTAAAATTGTATTTCAACATCATTCTGTTATTCAATTTATTACACCGTTGCCTCTATGAAGAATTATCTCTTCTGCTTCCTTTTGTAGTTTTGGCCCTCTCCTAATAATACTATAGTTACCCATTGAACGTTCTCTCCTATATTAGATTTTCTTTGTCAAAACATTGGGAGAACTATTCTAAAGCAACTAAACTTGGTGACAGTAGCATACTCCATGTTCGTGACCTCACAGCGTAGATACGCACAACAAAAGCCATAGCGGGCGTAAGGTGGTTCTTTCCTTAAATTACTTGGGTCGAGATAAATTACTAATCTGATTTGAATATAATTATCAACTCTGCTGAATTGAAAGTAGCTTTTATTTTTTAGTGCCAGTAATGAAGGTCTTTTAATTTCAAGATGTATGCCCATCGCACCATCCCATTGCTAATTGATCATTAACTAATTAATTTTTAGCAGGCTAGAGTAGGTAGGATTGTTGTATATATAAACTCCCTTAGAGCAGCAAGATTTTTCTGATTTTTCTGTACAAAATCTTGGCTCCTATGCACTCCTTGCAACAATATATTGCTCTGTCCTAAAGTCCTGATATGGCATCTCCATTAGATTACCCTGCGCACCATGACCCTCACATGTCTTGAAAGGTGAAGCCAGGTAAGCCCTTTCAAACCTAACCAAGCCCCATTCGTCCGGAAGCAGTTGTGGTCGTCTGACCTACGTGACTGACTGACCAGCCTGTCAGTGGAGCCGTGCACCTCTGTCTCACTCACCCTCCCCCCTTTCCAAAACTTGACTCACAGAGGAGTTCTGCCAGTTGGAGGGACGATACTCCAAGGAGCCTGGTAAACCATAACTTAACTTTACTTTAGATCACTGCTCCCATTTTTGTTATTGTCTCTAATTACACAACGTAAGATCTCACTGGGGTCACTGGGATGGAGCCGAAACAGAGCCTAAGAGTGCAGATGACTATTGACCTGACAAAGCTAGAGCAGGCCATTAAATTACTTTTTTGGGCTCAGGCCATGTCGTCCTGATGGAAGGGTTCTTTTAGGTAGCCTTTTAAGGTATATTTGCTACAGTGATACTCCCAGAGAAATAAACCGAAGGTCTCCAGGATTCTAACTCCTGGCAAGAGTATCCAATTAAGGATACCGCATAATGTTAGGGGACGTATGTTTAGATACGACACTTAGCAATCCTCACCTCGAATAGATTTAACTCTCTGAGATAAGGGGGAAGAGTGGCGAAAGAAGGGGGTGCCGATCTAGGTACCCGGGGGACCTCCTTCCCTATTGCTACTACAACGCCATTCCTTTTCTTGTAGTTCTCTAAGCGAAATGTGCTCCCATGTTAACCCGGTGTTTTGTTACAAGGCATTGGAATATTCTTCATGCATTCTTCAGCATTTTCATCCTTTGGAAAGTTGAGTATTAATTCTTTCCTGTGTATAATTTCACAGTTAAATTTTAATAATTTAAGTGTGTTTGGTTGAGCATTGCTGAGACCCGGAGGCAGCCTTTTTATGACTGCAATAGCCCGTCATACAACTGAAGATTGACGCGTACATAGATAAGGTACTGGAAGGCATGGACATCCACCAAGAAAGGATGTCAGAAGTGTCCACTGACACTGAGAATGACCTACTGCAAGGAGGCCCTGTAGAGGACGTGGAACATCCACAAGCGGAGGATGAAGGACCCTTTTCAACGGCAACCAAAGACCCTCAGTTCGCCGTGACGGCATACAAACTTATGCCGTCAATATCTACAACCCCAACTCCAGAACTAGTTGCACATGCCGACAAGAACGAAGCAATCCTCATTTCAATTCAACAGACGATGGATTGTTCCAATAAGAACAAGAGACGATGAGAGAATCACTCAGGCAGCAGCAGATACTGTTGCAGGAGAGGGTGGACTGCCCTGGATCTACTAAGGGCTCCTCTAAGAAGTCTCTTAAAGCGTTGGATCTCCATCACTGTTCCGAAACCAACCCTTGGAGGTATGCGGAGTATATGCCCATGATGAATGGGAAACTATTCGTCTCGGAGAAGTTAGGGACCAAACTGATTGAAGATATTGAGTTCTGGCCTAACTTTTCAACTTACCCAGACTGTTACGTGAGACTGCGGGATGAACATGCAGCCCGCGAGGAAACGGTACCCAAAGAGGTCATTGTCTTCTTGCATGACAAGGCGCAAGCCACCCTCTTGAAAACCTTAAAAGGAGCCGGGTACACCAACTCCAAAGTCTCAGCACTGAGCAAGAGACATCCCACCTTTCGTTTCGGAGAAAGCACTAGACTTTGCCGTCAAGGCAGTCGACGGGGGCAAACCCTGCCCAACCCTAGAGGAATTCAAACCATTCTCTCTCACACTGCCTACCTGTGAGGAGAAGTGGAAGGATGTCCACCTAACCTTCTCTGTTTCTAAGTTGGATCCAGAGATAGCAGGCCAGCAGTTTAATGAGAACCTTCCGAAGTTGCCAGACCATCTTCTGAGGAAGGAACAGGAGATGAAGGAGAGACTGTGGCCTACCTTTCTCATCACAACTGCATGGAAATGAGTGTAGGTCTACAGAAGGCCCCAGAAATGTTCATTTTCCTGGCTAAGTCCCACATGGGTACGCTTGTGTAAGACTTATATGCTTTCTTCAGAGCAAGAAGAGCCTGCAGAGAGTTCGTTTTGGCCTCAGCGACCATAAGACACAAACCAAGGAAGCTGATTACCTCGAGCATCTGGGGGTAAAGACCTTTTCCCACAGGAACTGGTCCAAGAGATCATAGCCAGAACAGCCACAGGGAACAGGAACCTTCGCCAATAGTGGGGCATGAGCTCAAAGAGGAAATCTTCCTTGGACGGAGATCCCAAGCTCAACAGTAAAGAGTCAAGGAGACCACGCAGACCTGCATAACTTCCTGCTGTGGCTATGACCACGATGCCTCAGACCACTTTCCAGATGGTCCCTCAACAACTGGTAGCCCAGTCGCCAATGTTAAACCCTAACTTTGAGAGGCAGTCAACTTCCTTTCGCCTTAGTCAGAAAGGAAAAGGCCGTAAGAGAAGTTCTCCCAGAGGTAACTCCTCTTGGGGCCGAGGAAGACATAGTCACGGAAACAAATCTGCAGCACCCCCCATGCAAAGAGGGGCTCCAGGTAGGAGGCAGACTGTATCACTTTCGGGATCGCTGGACCGTCGATCCTTGGGCCCACAGCCTAATAATGAATGGACTCGGGTGGAAATGGAACAGAACTCCACCCTGTTTTCCAGAATTCTTCCAACACTCCACCCCCTCGTTAGAAGAATATACCTCAGAACTCTTAAACAAGAAGGTGATAAGGGAAGTGAAGTCCATCAAATTCCAGAAAAGGAATTTGCCAACTGAAGGAAGATACCTCTCTGTGCCCAGTAGAGTGTCTTAAGGTCTATCTTCGAAAAACTTCAGAATTCAAGGGAAGACAGCTCTTCAGAGGCGAAATCTCAGGATCAAACCTATCCCTAAGACAACTGAGTGTGAAGCTCACCTACTTTATTCACTGAGCGGATCCTGAAAGCACACCCGCAGGTCGCGATCCGAGGAAAGCTGCTTCTTCGTTGAACTTCTTTCAACATATGAGTCTTCTACAAACACTATGCGAAGCAAGTGCATGAAATGAAATATTTTGTGGTGGGGGCGGGTAGTGTTATTAAACCCGTCGTCTAGTGCTGCTATGAACAGTGAACTGCTTTGGGACTTTACAGTGCATCGGGTGCATGGGTACACTTACCTTCTAGTGCAAATTACAACGATGGTTAACACACTGTTCCATATACGTGCATATCTGACCAATAACACCAGTGCCGAGTGAACGTTTGCGTCACAGTGTTTATGCATTCCCTAATATCTGTACATGTCAGACAGATTTGGTTTCACTTCTCCATTGAGTGGCTGTATTCCGATAATGAAATTATATATTTTTTCCACAAGAGAAAATATGGACCCTGATGTGTTTTAATGCTGGATCAGATTCATACTCTATTGCAACTACATTTGATAATCTGGTTGCAAAACAAAAATACTAAACGTATTTGCGTCTTATTACTGCTATCTCAGTTACAGACAAATAAAACATGCTAAAGTTTTAATTAAGCCCTAGAAGGGCCCAGAACTTGAAATTACAATACAGATTTTCATGGTAAGTGAAAGGTAAGTTCTAAAGTTTTACCTTCCATTCCTACGGAAATTCACACCTTGTCCTTATTGTCGATGTCAACACTTTCCCTGCAGGGGGCAAAAAGCGTTAAACCAGTTCCAGGCTTAGTGGAAATGACAGTCAACTGGAATTTCACATATAGGTTTAGTAGACCAGATAAGGAAATCCACTCAAGGTAGAAGGGACATACAAAAACCCACAGTATAGTAATTTCAAGTTAATTCTCTAGTATGCTTCCATCAGGATGACATGGCCTGTGTCCCAAAAACAGATTTTGAGCAAAGCTGAAAATCTATTTTTGGGTGAGAATGCCATGTCGTCCTGATGAACCCACCCTTTGCTGACCCCTCCCAAAATTACTCTATCTGCAGCCATTTCTGCTTAAAGACAAGAAAAGGAATAGCGTCGTAGTAGTTATAGGGAAGGAGGTCCATCGGGTACCTAGATCGGCACCCCCTTCTTTCGCCACTCTTCCCCCTTACATCAAAGAGTTAAATCTATTCGGGGTGAAGATTGCTATGTGTCGTATCTAAAAATACGTCCCCTGATATTATGTGATATCCTTAATTGGATACTCACGCCAGGATTTAGAATCTTGGAGACCTTCAGTTTATTTTTTTCTAGGAGTATCACTGCAGCAAATATCCCTTAGAAGGCTACCTAAAGGAACCCTTTCATCAGGATGACATGGGACTCTCACTTAAAAATAGATTTTTCCTATGCTCAAAATCCGTTTTATTTTCACGTGGGGAGTTCTCTGATCTCTGGACAGTACAATTACTTTTTTTTGCATTTAAGAGTGACGGGTAGTAAACTACGGCAGTAAAGTTATTAGCAGGGTGTTTGTGCCCCGAGTATAAGTGCTCCTTATCCTCCCCTGTTGATCTTTGAGTAACTTACGTAGGGAGACTTTCCTGGACTAAGTCCCACTCAAACATTTGATTAAATATAAAAAAATAATTCTCCCCACGAGTGGTCCTTCGAACCGGATTTTTATGCTTGACTTGTAAAGCATTAACATAATTAATCAGCTTGATTACGCATACAGTAACTTGCTATATCACTTACCCGCACGCACCAGCCAGTATGTCGAATGTGTAATGGCCAGACTTTAATTGGGAAGAGAAATTTGTAATCATTATGATCTTTTTGTATCCACCTCGTGTTTAAGGACAGAACTACGTAACCAGGTTAATTTGTTGCTTGAATGTTCTCTACAAAAAGACTACAATTTGTAGTAGGAATTTTGTTTTATCTCAAATCCGTTCACCCACGTGTTGTGGCGAATTCCGCTTACAGCCAGAAAGTTCAAAAGTGCTTGAACTAAGGCTTGTGTTGTTCAGACGCCCGTATTTACTGCTAAACAAGAGCACTGGTGTACTTGTTCTGTCAACTAATTTAACATCTATTTTGTAACATTTTGTACCTCCTTTGTGTCGTTTACCTTTCCGAACTAACCTTAACTTTTCTAACTAATGTTCCCTTTATACCTAGCACGTGCCCTTGTCCTACATAACAAATTGGTGCAACATAATTTTAAGTCTTCTTACAAGTAACGTAGAAGCCTAATTTCACCAAATCCGTTTCATTCCACGTGTTTGTTCCAAGATGAGGGATCTTGTTTACATACCAAACTAAAGGGTGCATAATTGGTGTTAACAACCCAAACTAAAGGGTGCGTAATTTTTGTTTACAACCTAAACTAAGAGTGCGTAATTGTCCGCCGTACGTGACTTACTGCGTGTAGTTCCATTTAATTTCTTTTAGCGAGGATATTTCTGTTTTTTGTCCTTTAGCGAGGGGATTTTTGTTTTAGTCCTTTAGCCAGGATATTTTTGTTTTACCTCCGCGTGAGGGAAATTTCATTTTTGTTTAGCCTTTATGAGAGTGCACTTTAACAGACAAGTCGTTGCCTCGTGCACCTATCTATCTTTTGAATAGTTCAGTGGTCGCCTCGGTGCACCCGTAATTGTGAAGTCACAACAGTGTCAGCCTCGACCTGTTATTTTAACTAATTTTTTTGCATTCATAAGCCCATGCACTTTCTAACATGTTTTAATTTCAAGAAATTTATTTCAGTCATTTATCGCCACGTGCATATATAATTCATTTTGGTAAAGTTTTGTCACGTGACCTGAGCATCGTCTGCTTTGTTGGAACTTGGGCCTGGTCACCTTGAATGTTAAAGTAATTTTGCGATTTACATTTGTTTTTCCATTTAACCATTTTTTAACTCATTATGAGTAATTTTAAACATTGAATTATCACGCTAGTACATTTGTAAAGTTTCATTTCCTCGTTCTTTTGAAAAGTCAGATTTGTCCTTTGTTTTGCTTGACCGAATCCGTTCATCAACCGTGGTCAATCCAAGATGGCAGACTTCACTTTTAACGTAAACATCCCTCCACCGCCTAAGGGCCCGGCCAGACCAAGCGCGGCTAGCGGCAAGGTTAGCGGCAAGAGGTTATGGCGGCAAATTGAAACCTTAGGTATCTTATGTAGGTGGCCAGATAGGAGGTGCGGGAAGCCTCGCGCCTCCTATCTGGCCACATAAGCCTCGCGCCTCTTATCTGGCCACATAAGCCTCGCGCCTCCTATCTGGCCACATAAGCCTCGCCCCTCCTATCTGGCCACATACATAAGATACCTAAGGTTTCAATTTGCCGCCATAACCTCTTGCCACTAACATCGCCGCTAGCCGCGCTTGGTCTGGCCGAGCCCTAAGGCGGAAACGCTCAGCCCCGAGGAGATTAACGCTAGGCTTAAAGAGCAGGAGTTAACATTCAATTTTACTTGACTAGGCAGCAAACACGGGATAATTTAATTTAACAATGGGATGGTCGTAATGGCATCTCCAAAAATTCTTGTAATCACAAAGTTCATCTTTTACTTTATCAATATCAGTTTTAAAATGACTCACGGCTTCAGGAAACATGTTTGGAAAATCCAGTAGAACCTTTTTTAAGTCATCCTTAACTATGAAAAATTCTTATGAAGTTTACGTGGTTCGAACTCGGGTCTCTCAAATCACTAGCTCAATATCATAACTATACTTGACTATGAATTGACATTTAACTACACATACGTATAACAATAAATTACTTGATTCTTTATTTCTTTTATATGCAAGTTCTTATTGCATTTTCCTATTGGTTTAAGGCAAATCACGTTTATCTATCCATTTATCTATTCACCATTGACCAATTTTAAGATATCAGTATTTTACACATATAGCCTTGGGGAAAGTGAACAGTATAACAGTAACATGGCACCTCTTTTGTTCGAACGTGTTACTTGGCATTGGCTTCTATTTCAATTTATCCAACGTAATATATTAAGTTATTTCCTACCCAACTTTTGCCTAATAACTAAATCGGAGAAACTTTAAATTTTATCTTAAGTAACGGTTTACTACTCGTAACTTAGATTAAATAATGAAAATTATTGAAGTAACAAAATCACTGTTAGGACTAATCCCTTGAAGCGAATGTCTAGCATAGAGCGTGTTTATGATAACGATAGGTTACCAAAAACGAATAAAAACGTATTACTTGAACTTGTGTTTCTTGGTAAAAAGGGATAAAAGTACACTTTTTTCTGATTTTAGATGTTTGTTCTCTTTAGATTACAATGAATATCTCAAATCAACTAACTACAAGCTAAAGAGTTTAGGTAATGTGTACTATATAGATTGCCCTCAAATGGTTCCGTACAAAACGTTGAATGACAATAATTCGTAGGGTAAAGTTCGTCTGCCAAAACTACACAATTGTAAAATTCGCAATGTTTTACACACAATAATTTCTGAGGGAAAAAACTAATTCGAGCTCTACTTGGAACTTCTTTTGAGGCTGCTTTACCATAACACGAGCATCGATCAAGGCTTAGGATTTGTGAGGCTGAAATCTAAACTGTGAAATCTCCTGCTCAGTTATCACGACCGGGATTCGATCCAGGGGCACAAAATCTTAAGTGAGACACACTAATTACGTGTCATTATATAATAAGAGTTTAACAAATGCAATAAATGATTTTAAACAGAGACTTGTTGTTTTTTTTTTTTTTTTTTTTTTTTTTTTTTTTTTTTTTTTTTTACAGCTTATAGGTACAGTTACAGTTCCAAATGAACATTTCTTCCATCGGTTGATTTTTATTTATTCAAAAAAGAACAATGCCTAACAATTCTATTTCTTCAAGTCTTAAGGAATAATGTATCTATCGACCACCATAAATCTATCCAGTTATCTCTCTCTCTCTCTCTCTCTCTCTCTCTCTCTCTCTCTCTCTCTCTCTCTCTCTCTCTCTCTCTCTCCCCCCCCCATTCAAATAAGAGGCAATACCATTACGGAAACAAACCTCCTCAAAAAATTCCAATTTCTATTCAAGTTTCCCCCATCCCATTTTGTCTATATTGCAGGACGTGACAAGAGTTCAATGGGGGATTATTACTTGAGCAAATAAATGGTTCAGTTTTAGCATGTTCTATAACCATAAGGAACCACTGAATAGGAATTGGAACTTGCATTATTTGCTAACGTCCTTTTATTATATATAGGCCTACTAGAATTCTTTTAATCAGACATTTGTTAAATATCGTCAAGAGTAATTCTGTTATTTAAAAGTTAATGTGTTACTCTTTTTATTTAACGAAACATATGTTTTTTTTTTATCATCGGAGGTAAAAATTTGCAAAGAAAATTTTACCCAACAATTTTCGTGAAACTTCCAATATCGTTTCATGAAGAAGGTCCTTGTCCTGATATTTTCTCGTGACACCAGCTTGTAAAGGTGAACGACTCCATAGGAATAAATATATAAGATAGGCAAGAGGAGATATCTAATGTAATATTACGATCAACAGAATAATGATGCGAAGAGGCGCTGTTAGTTTTGTTGGAGGATATAATTTACGATAACAAGCGACAGATAAATGGTGGATTCACGCCATATGTCTCAACTATTTCAACTCAGTCTGGAATGAAGTAATGCAACAGCGGGGATGAAAAGAAGGTGCGTTGCTCTTCTTGCTCCATAAAGTCAGAAAATGGCTCCCAGGAGCATGTTTTAATGATCTTTCGAATAAATTTCAGCCTTCTTATTCGAATAGAAAACATGTATCTTGTGCGAAGTATAATTAAGCAAATGGTATTTGTGATTTATTGCTGTATTTTGTTAAGTTGAAAGGTTGACGTAACAAATTCTTCAATAAAAACACCAATTCTCTTTCACCGAATATTTTTCTTATAATTCTCAAAGAAAACGTGTACTAATAATTCAGTTTCTAGTGAACAAACCCTTGCAGAAAAGGACGAACAGACAGAGACGTGTAAAGTAATAAAGTCGGGGTACTGCCGTTAACAAAAGAGCTAGCCATTTGAGAAAAGCACTAAAGTTCTCTAAGAGTGTGTGATCGCCTCTCACGTAGTTCTATGGAGAAATTGTTATAGAACTGTGAATGATTCAGAATTAAGCACACCTTTGCAAACATCAGTATGACACGTGCACATGTATACACAGGTGCACAAATTTACACACTCATAAACACAAACATTACACAAACACACATACACACACACACACACACACACACACACACACACACACACACACATATATATATATATATATATATATATATATATATATATATATATATATATATATATATATATATATATATATATATTCACGGAAAGACAACAAATAAGGGATGGATAAGTCTCTACAGATTGTTAAAGAATATATGTACTTAAGAC